>NC_086450.1:120941722-121191722 GCF_028390025.1 Pseudophryne corroboree
CGCGGGGGCCGGCGGTGACTTTTGGGGAGGTCAGGACCCCTCCGGTCAGTTGGCGTCGGCGCTGTCGGTGGTGGCGGCATTGGGCCCGTTGGCCGCTGCAGCATCCCCGGGGACAGCTAGGCGTTCCTGTGCGCGCGGACCCAAGGGTGTCCGGTGCGCGGCCCGGGTCGACGGCTCAGCGAATTGCTCGTGCTTGCCATGATTTTGGGTCCTTTGCTCTGTCTTCTTCTTCATGTGCTCGTGGAGAAGTTAAAGTGGTTGGGAGTGACGAGGAGGATGTCGAAGTTTCCACGCCGGAGGATTCCCAGTCCGAGCAGTCGACAGCGTCAGGTGAGGTTGAGCAGTCGGCGTCTGGCTCCAGTTCTCGCAGTTCCTCCTTTTCTTCATCCCTGTTGTCGCCGGCGTCCGACGTCAGTAGCACGACTAGGGCAAAAAAGCGCGCGATGAAGTACGCCAAGAGGGCGGCGGGGCAGCAGGAGAGGCGGAAGAGACGTAAGCGGCTTAGCGAGGACGCTCGCAGGGCCAAGAAGCGCCGCGATTTGCTGCGAGTAGTGCACTGCGATTACACGGCCGTGTTGAGGGGGTTGTGGGATAGCTGCCGTAAAAAGATCTGCAGGGGTGATTACGTTGATATGTTCGTCCTGACTAAGGACGCGAAGAAGGACTATAAGACAGCGGCAGCTAAGAAGGGCATCGGAGCTGAAGCTTTCCGTACTTTCGACAACTGGCTGGCCAGTTTTTGCGTCTTTGCGGCGTGCTACCTGGAAGATAGGCCTGACGAGCATATGAACGTCATACGATACCTGCACTTGATACACGATATGCAGCGCACATCGGCAGGCATCGAATGGCGGATGTATGACGAGAAATTCCGGGAGAAACAGGATTGCCTGCAGGTGATTGACTTTGGATGCAAAGACGTGGAAGTCTGGCTCCAGGTCACCCGGACTTCTCAACCCGCAAGGGAGCCCCGGAATCCGGGGGCGGACGGGCAACGCGCAGGGTCGTCTGCCCAAGGGAGCGGCGCGGATGGCGGAGCGGGCAAGACAGGTAGATTGGGCGGCCGCGGGGAGGGCAGGCCGCCGCGAAAGGGAAGTGCTTCGCATTTAACAATGCGTCCTGTTCCTTCGGCAAGCAGTGTCGGTTTCGACATTGTGCTTGCAATGTGGCGGCTCCCTCCCGGCCTCGACCTGTTTTAGAAGCAATCGCCAAGGTGCGCGGGGTAAGCAAAGCTACGCAAGACCCGGCGCGAGCGGGATCGCTCCACAGGGCACCAACGCCAATTAATTTGGACGCCATGGCCAAATGGTTGGATTGGTATCCAAATAGTACGGACGCTCATTTTTTGTTTCAGGGTTTTAAGTTTGGTTTTCGCTTGCCTGTTGCGAGCGATGTATTGGTTCGGGCTCTCCGGAATCTTCAGTCCGCTCGCGCCTTGCCGGCGGTTCTGCGTGAGAAGGTGGATAAGGAGGTACGGCTGGGTAGGATGGAGGGCCCGTTTGGCTCACCACCGGTGGATGACTTGGTCATCTCCCCAGTGGGGGTTGTCCCCAAGAAGACTCCAGGTGCCTTTCGGCTCATTCAGCATCTTTCTTACCCGTCGGGGTCGTCGGTCAACGACGCGATACCACCAGCTCATTGCTCGGTGGTGTACCAGTCGTTTGATGAGGCGCTAGAGTTGGTCCGTAGTTACGGCCCTGGGGCCCTGATGGCTAAGATCGATGTGGAATCCGCGTTTCGGTTGCTCCCGTTGCATCCGGACTTATTCCGCTTTATGGGTTTTCGGATCGGAGCGGAGTATTTCATCGACAAATGTTTGCCGATGAGATGTTCCGTTTCCTGCTCGTTTTTTGAACGGTTTAGCACATTTTTACATTGGTGCGTGGAGTCTTCGTCAGGGGGTCATGGAGTTGCGCATTACCTCGATGATTTCCTGTGTGTGTGGGACCGGCGAATTCGCCGCGCTGCAGCGACTTGCTGTTCAGCATCCGAGCGCTGTTTTTTCACTTCGGCGTTCCTGTGGCCGAGGATAAAATGGAGGGGCCAGTTTCCTGTTTATCGTTCTTGGGGATCGAAATCGACACGGTAGCGGGATCGTGCCGCCTTCCTCAGGCCAAGGTTGCGAAGCTACGCGAAGTTATTTGCCAGTTCGTGAGTTCGTGCAAAGTCACGCTGCGGCAGGCGCAGTCCTTGCTGGGCCTTTTGAACTTTGCTTGTCGGGTAATCCCGATGGGCAGGGTTTTCTGCCGGAAGCTGGAGAGGGCGATGGCGGGGTGTGCCAGGCCGCATCATTTCATCCGCTTGTCCTCCGAGATTAAGAGGGATTTGGCCGTATGGGCCTCGTTCCTGGAGGATTTCAACGGGGTGCGTATCTGGCAGGCCCCAACGGTCGACAGCGGTAGGTTACAGCTGTTTACTGACGCGGTAGGTTCCTCTGGGTTCGGTTGCTACCTAGAGGGATCTTGGGGCGTGGCCTGAGGAATGGCATCGTGAAGGTTTCACTAAGGACCTGTTGCTGCTGGAGCTTTTCCCCATTATGGTAGCACTGGAGGTTTGGGGCGAACGTCTGGCTGATCGCAGCATTTTGTTTACATGTGACAATCTGGGTGTGGTGCATGCGATTAATAACCAGAGGGCGAAGTCGCTAGTGGTTCTGAGGGTGCTTGGGCGATTGCTGCTGACATGCTTGCATAGGAATGTATGGTTCCGCGCGCAGCATGTACCAGGTCTGGAGAACGGAATTGCCGACGCGTTGTCCCGCGGTCAATGGGAGCGTTTTCGTTTGTTGGCACCCGAGGCCGATGAGCGGGGGTTTCAATGTCCCGGTTATGTCTGGCAGGTTATCGGACCGGACTGGAGGATCTAGCGATGCGATCAGTGGCTCCGAACACGCTCAAGGCTTATGGTCAAGCTTGGAGCGAGTGGGAAGAGTTTGTCCGAGGACGCAGTCAAGAAGGTAAGAGCGGGCATCGGATGATGCTTTCTTTTATTTGGCAGCTGTTTGTCACGGGTAGGTCCAGAGCGGTGGTGTCCCGGTACTCAGCAGGGATTTTGTTCTTTAATAAAATTAAGGGGGTCCCTGACGTGACAAAGAGCGGGCTTATGGTTAAGGCGATGAAAGGGTGGGCACGCGTGGCGCCAGCGCCGCCTGATAGGCGGCGGCCCATCGATGCGGCCTTGCTACCGGCTGTCATCAAGGCGGTGGGCAGTATTGCGTCGTCTATTTTTGAATTGCTTTTGTTCCGGTTGGCGTTCTCAATGGCTTACCACGGAGCCTTTCGGGTTTCGGAGTTGGTTGCACCATCTAAGCGGGCGGACTCGCGCATGCTGCTGGAGGATGTGGTGGTGGGTGAGAGGTCCTTGCTGTGCAGATTGCGTCGCTCTAAGACGGACCAAGTAGGAAGAGGTCGATGGGTCACCTTGGTTTCGTCGCTGGAGGAGAGCATTTGCCCGGTGAGGTTGGCATCGAAATATGCAGCAGTTCGGCCCGGTGGGCAGGGGTCGTGGCTGCTGCATTATGACGGTTTACCTTTGACGAAATATCAGTTTCGTTGGATGCTGAGTCGCTGTCTAGCGAGCCTGGGCCTTTCACCCGCTGCTTTCGGTACGCATTCCTTCCGAATCGGGGCAGCGACGGCGGCTGCGTCGGCAGGGCTTTCCGTGGCGGAAATCCAGGCTGTGGGACGATGGAAGTCGTCGAGTTACAGACGATATATTCGCCCAGTGCCATAAGTATTTGGTTGATTAACGGTTCTGTTTATTAGTAGTTGTATAAGTTCATGTTGTAAAGTTCAGTACGTTCTTGTGTAGTGTGTCTGTTTGTCTCCCCTGTTTATCCTACTCAGGGATTAGCTACTCGCCGCTGCTGGCAGCGGGGGTCTGGAGTTCTTTTGCGATTTTTTGCCTGACTTGACGGACTGAATTCTAATCTACAATTCGGCTGATCAGTTCAAAGTCCCTCAGCAGGTCTTTACGCTTTCACTTCCAGCTGAGTTCTTACATGTTTTTCCCATTTTATACCCCCCCCCCCCCCCCCCCGTTTTATTTTCCTTATATTAATTTGATTTTTCCCATTGTGTGTTTATGTTCTGCTTCGATTGGCTGGAAGCTTGTGCAGATCGGCTAGGCCGTGACTTCTGCAAGACACAAAAAAACCCTTTTTTCTTTTGGCAGATCCTTCAGGTTAATGCGTTTAATAAACTCCTTTTCGGATACTTATTAACCGATTTTTTACTCCTTTCCTTCTCTTCAGGTTGGGTAGAAGATGACTTGGCAATATGGGTGGTTGGCCACTCTTATGTGTACTGGGCAGCCAGGTTTTTGGCCTCGGAGGGGGCACAGATGTTTCCTAGGGCTCATGGCGTTCGTTGGCTTGGTTGGCAGGGGATGATGTGGAAAGATCTGAAGAGTACACTGGTCAGTCAGGTCAGCGAGCATGGGGTCCCTAGGGTACTGGTTGTCCATTTAGGTGGCAACGATCTGGGGAAGAGGACATCTTTGGAGCTGCGGTGGGCCATGATGAAGGATCTGGCCAGTGTGGCCGAGGCGTGGCCCAAGTGTGTCTTGGTGTTCTCTATGATGGTGCCAAGATTGAGTTGGCGAGGAGTGGTGGACGGTCGCCCGATTGATGAGGCCAGGCAAAAGGTGAATGGGGCGGTGGCGAAGTGGGTGTTGGCCCACGGAGGCAAAGTGGTTCGCCACCCTAGGATTCGGTTTCGTGACAGTCACCTTTTTCGGCCTGATGGTGTGCATCTGTCCAAGGGGGGGATGATGCTTTTCCTGGAGGATCTTTTTCTGGTGTTGCAGGAGTTAGGTTGAGGGTATGGTGGCGGTGCGAAGACTCTGGGGAGGAGTCTTTCGCTGTTGGCGGAAAAGAACGGCAGGTTGTAGTTTGTCTTGTTAGTTGCAGTGATTTACAGTTTGGTGTGGTTTAGGTGCACTCACCTCCATTGACTTTTAAGGCCGCTAGACCACCCGTCAGGGGGCAGCGTCATCACCCATCAGGGTGGGTAGTCAGCGTGGAGGTCTGAGTCGGGCACCTATTACCTATTTTATGGTTTGTGTTAAATAAGGATCGTTTGGAATTTTAATGTTCGAGGTTATCGTCAGTTGAACAGAGCCGTTCTTTTTTCTGCCACCATATGCCGCTGAATCGGCATGTTAACTTAAATTTTCACTTACAGGTTTTTCTAATGGTTAGGGTACAATAAATAGCTAACAATTTTCTGCCAAATTCAAGTCTCCGTGTCATTATTTCTTGGTATTAAAGGTACTGAATGCTTTACTTTTGAATAAGGGGTCCACACATTATCATTAGGAGGTTTATAACATTGGATTACTTCTCTCTGGTAATGCTTGGCTTCATTACTTACCTTTGTAATGCACATGCTCCATTATGAGTTCCAGGTCCTTTTCCATAAAGGATTTTGCTAAGTGTAGGATCGCATTGTCCAAAAAGCCACATATAAGTCTGATTCTGTATGTTTTGCACCAATTAATGAACATTTTGTGTATTGCTGCAGATAAAATGCAGACAGTATCTTCACATTTGCCTGAGATTAGCTTTACTTGACAAAAAGATAATTCATACACCTAATTTTTCCAAACCACTTTGCAGAAATGAGACAATGCACATCCATGTCTGTTCCATTAGCTAACACTCAAATAACTCTTCCTAATTACTAAATCATTTACTAAAATAAAAATAAAATGGGAACCAGGATTGGGCCTTCATAGATTGGAAATATAAAAGGCAATTCTTCATTTAAAAAGTATTTAAAAAAGAGAATGCCAAACCCTGCACCAGAATAACAGTGAGTCAGTCCCAAGATGTTCCTGCACCTGTAACATAGAAATGTCTACTTTACACTACTTATGTGGTATAATATGATTTGCTCATGACAGTCTTGGCTATTGATACAAGTCTGACTGGATTTAGAGCTGTCTGTGGTGCTGAATTTTAATATATTCATGATTACAGACTCTACAGTAGTTATTTTTTTATTTTTTTTTAGTTTATTTCACAATATGTCCATTACGGGGCAAAATGGAACTTATCTGAGAACACTTGTCTTTTAGTCTGAAATAAGGAATATAGTATTCACTTATGCAATTTCCAATAAGGCTGCTTTTAAGTCTTCCTGGGTGACAGAGCATTAGCTCATTTTAAAATTGCACACAATAAGTTAGACAAACTAGCAAACCAGTGAAAGGATATGTTAATTGTTACTAGTATTGAGTTTTAGGTTACAAAAGTGCGACACAAAAAGTCCTTCAGGTATATTCTGAAGCATCTCCATAATTTGCCCAACTACACACCCCAAGATGCTTTAGGGCAGTGTAGGAGCCACATGCATGTGCCATGTGCACATGTAGGAGACAGACCAAATGCAGAAAGTCCACAAAAATGAGCAGCTGTGTACTGATAAGCCAGGGAAAGTGGAAGGGAGAGTGAGTGGTTGGCATGAAACAGAGCTAAAGATAGGTCCCTATTTATCAGTGGAGGAGTAGTGAAGACCCCAGGCGATAGAGTGGTGATGAGGACACTGTTAGCTGTGAAGAGAAAACGCTTAACACTGATAAGGCCATTTGGGAGGTCCAGCTGTATACAAAATGATACAGACAAACTGCAGAAGAACGAGCAGAGTGTACCCTAATACATAAGCAGAAGTAATGACTCTGAGACATTTAGAGCTGGATGAATGGCCTTTTTAGAGTGTAACTTGCTTTTTAGACCGTTGATGCAAGTAAAAATATGTACATCCCTGTGTCCCTTTTATACGCTTTTTGGGTATTCCTGAGTGGCACATCCTTGAGCCTGGAAAAGCAGATTATGGGAGGGAAGGGGTATATAAGGGTAAGAAAGAGGTTTAATCTCTTGAATGTAAACCCACAAATAAAATATTGTAGGGCCTATTGTGGGTTTACATTCCAACACCGGAAATTAACCCTCTTTCAAACATAACCACAAGAACTCTTTGGAATTTACTTTTTCCTGGATGCAGGATTTAAAAAACCATTTGCATTGTGGTTATCACTCACTGTTGGTCAGATTCTCTGCATGCATGTAAGTGTACACTATGTACAGTAACTTGATAAAAGAGAGTATTGAGAAATGTTTTGTTCAATCTAATATTTTATCATAATGTTTGTGTTTTTTTAACAGAATTTATTTTCTGTGGCACTACAGGTCGTAGAGGTTCCTGGATGATTTTTATAAGCACTTGCATACCAAAGCAGCTATTGTATGCCACAATTTGCTAAGACTAGTAGTGCCACTGAAAAGCTTTGCTTTCTGACAATAATTGGTTACCCCAACACCCACCAAAAATGGTTTTGTTCAGGATCGGACTGGCTCACAGGAGTACAGAGGACTCCACTGTCTGAGGGCCCACCCTCTTCTCTAATGTCAGGTTCCAGACTGCTTTACAATGTGACTCTATTAGAGGGTCAGTTACCTGTTAGAGCAGGAACATGGATGAACAAGGATGCTTGATTTGTTTCTATAGAAGCTACACCAAGATTCGGCCTTGATACCAATCAAAATTAACGGTTGGGTTAACAGATCTAATGTTTTCTTGCATAAAAAAAATCTAGCAGATTGCAAATTAAAAATGTGGTTGTAAAAAAAAGAAAGTTAACATAAGTAAACAAATACTTAAGTCATCCCAGTGGCAATAACTGATTTTTTTTTTCATTGGCATGTATTTTGGCTCTTACTAGATCTACTGCAGTTCTCATTGAGTTGTAGACACTGGCTGGTGTGTATGGTCATCTGCTATCATAGGTAGAGTGCATTAATGTGGTATATACTGTATAGACAGATTCACCTGCATGTGCTTTATTATCATACGTATGTTACGTTATAGTATATATGTTACATTACAGTATACTGCATTCCCAGGACTATGGTGTATTCAATACACTGTATTATTGGGTAGATTATACTGCATGAACCATCAGTTTTTACTGTAACAATGCCCCTTGTGTATGTGTCCCTACCACCACTACATTCCTTCGGTGGGCCCTTCGTAACCCAGTCCCACAATATGTGTACTGTAGGTCAATCACTAGGTTGCTCTGTGTACAGTATGGTGGTCAGTGGAATACTGCCTGTACTTGGTGGCGATTACTGGGATGATGTTTGCATTTTGTGGATTCTATCTTTATACTGTGATGCTGTCTGCGCTTTTTGGTGTGCACTGGGATGCTAGATATGTTATACTGCAGTCACTTCAATACTGCCTGTATTGTATGGCGGTCAGTGAGATGTTTTCCAAAGTCTACGGTGGATCTAGAGATGCTGTCTATAATTTATGAAACGTCATGTCGTGAACATCACAGCCAGAAAGTGATGCACACAGCAGAGCTTGCCCCTGCAGTGCTGGATGGAAAAAGGTAATTGCATGTGTTGTAATATTAGTTGTTGTATTACTATATATAATTTATGGTGGAATGAGGGTTAATTACTTAATGGTGGGTGGAAGGCAATCATTTATTTGCAGTGGTAGTTATTTGATGGTGGTGGCTATTTAATAGGGAGATTATATTGGTGCTTATTTGGTTCAAGTGTGTTGTCTGGGTGCTGCTAATGTAACACTGGACAGAATGCATTTATTAATTATGAATACTAATTATTTAATGTCAGGGCTGTTAGAGGGGGAAATAGTTTTTGTAAATGTGGACACTCTTAGTTTAATGTACAGTATGGACGGGATGGGGAGAATTAGGGTTGTTTATTGTGTGTTTTATGTATGAGACAGGACCTTATTCAGATGTGGTTGGAGTTGTGTCCTGTGCCACAAAGTACCGACTATCTGTACTTTGTGCATGCGCAGGACCTGTTCTGTGCCTGTGCGAGTGGGTCCTGCGACACAAGACATAGGATGGTAGCAGACTGTCAGTGATTGAATTGTACAAGTAGTGCCGTACTAGCGTCCAGTCCAGATGCCGATTGCATTTGAATTTTCCCAGGTTGTCAATGCCAGGAAAAGCATCACAGTGGTTTCCTACTAAACTGAATGATCTCCTGGTACTGATGCTCAACTATTGATGAGTGAAGTTGTATTAAAAATCTCAAAATGTATTTTAGTAAACAATAAAACAGAGATACAGTACAAAGTTCCATGAATACAATCTTCAAGGTCTGCTGTCACTGTGCAAAGCTCCATTTTGCAATGTATTTGTAAGTACACAATTGTGGGACAATGATGTTCAGTTGATTTTGCTGTGCAGAATGGCTGGGGAGGGCTGGGAATTCTTTTGGTCACATTTTGCTGGTGAAACGCGTTAAATATTGCTGCTAAATGTGAAATGACACATATTGCACTGCACTATTTTTGTAAATATTGCTAATGACACTGCTAAAGCCGTGATTATATTCTTCAAAGTATTGGGAACTGGGGCGCTGTTCTTATTGTGCCCAAGGAAGATACTTAATTGTATCTTGGGTGCACAAGTAACATGCATAGCCGGCTCTACCATTAGGCAGCTTTAGGTAGCTACATATAGAACAATGGTAGCTCCCTGCGCACCACTCCACAGTAAATACACTACAATCAACTTTGTATAATAAAAAAAATATTTTATTTAAATGAATGTCTTTATTAGACTTTTATGGAATACACTGTAATAGATGGATTCTGTATTATATATATATATATATATATATATATATATATATATATATATATGTATGTATCAATTACGGTATAAAAAATACTGCTGCCGTTATTATATACAACCTAGTACCGGTACACACACCAAAAAACATACAGACAACACATAGACAAAGATAAAACAGAAAAATTAGTCACTTCGTAGTGATTTGATAAGGTAGTGCAAAGCGCCCTATGGCGTCTTACTCACATCTGCCTTTCTGTTGGATGTTGATTCTTATATATAAAAGTCACAGTCTTGTATAAGGATAGTCCAATAATTGTGTCATGTGTCAAGAGAATTTCTGCTTTTAGAAAGTCCCAGGTGGGGTATTAGCCTCTCTTTAATATTTAATTGCGCTGATTAGCTGGTAGTTATATCAGGGGTTAAACCCTCACTCTTCCAAATGAAGCAGGGGCAATCTGCTTACCTCCTCTGTTGGTTCCATTCGGAAATCCTGACGAAGCCTTTCAGGCGAAACGCGTCGATTACCGAGTGCATCGATTCTACGGCAGCGGCACTGAATACGGAAGCGCACCGCCTGTCAGTCTGCCGGCAGACTGCAATTTCTTTCCGGAAAAGGACGCTCGCCACTGTACGGAACCCCAGACAGTGTTAGCAACCAACAGAGGAGGTAAGCAGATTGCCCCTGCTTCATTTGGAAGAGTGAGGGTTTAACCCCTGATATAACTACCAGCTAATCAGCGTAAACAGAGGAGACTGCTTCATTCGGAAGAGTGAGGATTTAACCCTCTTTATAACCACCAGCCAACCAGCGCAATTAAATATTAAAGAGAGGCTAATACCCCACCTGGGACTTTCTAAAAGCAGAAATTCTCTTGACACATGACACAATTATTGGACTATCCTTATACAAGACTGTGACTTTTATATATAAGAATCAACATCCAACAGAAAGGCAGATGTGAGTAAGACGCCACAGGGCGCTTTGCACTACCTTATCAAATCACTACGAAGTGACTAATTTTTCTGTTTTATCTTTGTCTATGTGTTGTCTGTATGTTTTTTGGTGTGTGTACCGGTACTAGGTTGTATATAATAACGGCAGCAGTATTTTTTATACCTTAATTGATACATATATATATATATAATACAGAATCCATCTATTACAGTGTATTCCATAAAAGTCTAATAAAGACATTCATTTAAATAAAATATTTTTTTTATTATACAAAGTTGATTGTAGTGTATTTACTGTGGAGTGGTGCGCAGGGAGCTACCATTGTTCTATCTGTATCTCCCCTTTCAAGCTGACGTAGTGCAGCCGTGCCCCCAGCTGCACCTCCACCGCAGGTGTCCATCACACAGAAAGCGCAGTATCATTTTTTCTTCTTTATCCAGCTTTAGGTAGCTGCTTAGGGTGCCAGGATAGGTAACACTTTCATTTGAAGGGCTGGGAAGTGGGTATTGGTGGTGGTTGAGGGCAGAAGACTGAAGTTTTTCCTAGGGTGTCGAGAAACCTTGCACCGGCCCTAGTAACATGACATCACTCAATTGAATAGAATTGCTAATTCTCATATCAGTTGATCAAATAATAATAATAATAATAATAATACAGAATATGAACAATTTTATTTTTGTTTTCAAATGTGCACAAAACTGATCTATGATATTTCTGGCTAGTTGTCCTTCAAGGCTCTGCTGTATTCTCATAATTGTCAAGTATATTTTTCAGGAACACTCAGATACTGGCAGAGAACAAGGGTGTTGTGTGCCAATGTTTTACTTTTAACAATGTAAGAAATCAAGTGGAGCTTCAACTCTCGTAGCTATTTAAGGGAAAACCTTGTTCAGTGATCCACTTTCTACTTCCAGTATATAAAAGTCCAGACACAATGTAAGCATTGTGATTCCGCAAATACTGACAGTTGTATTTCTTTGGCAGGCACCAGCAGGCTGTTTTGTACGTGAGTTGTCTATAATAAAATAACATTGTCTTTTACTGGCTTTTTTTTATTGGATATAGACAATATCTGTTTACTAAAATTGCCACAATAACAACAATCTGCCATTCACAATTCTGGCTCCTTTTCGCATCTCCTTCCTAATCAGTCTCTGGATACATGTGCAGAAGGCATTAAATTGTCTTCTGGTGCCAGGTTCATTCTTTTATCTCCTGTGTGTTACTACTTTAATATGTGAGCATGTCAAATGCCTACTACTGAGAATCCCTGCAATACATTTTCTACAACTGGATGGCATTTTGACAAAATCGCAGTATGCACATGGGATGCAAATGTTCTGTGCTTTGCAAATCAAATTACCGTATATACTCGAGTATAAGTCGACCCGAATATAAGCCGAGGCACCTAATTCTACCACAAAAACCTGGGAAAACTTATTGACTCGAGTATAAGCCTAGGGTGGGAAATGCAGCTCTAGCCGTACACAGCCCTCAGTGCCAGATATGCCCTCATAGTGCCAGATATGCCCCCACAGTGCTGCCAGATATGCCCCCACAGTGCTGCCAGATATGCCCCCACAGTGCTGCCAGTTATGCCCCCACAGTGCTGCCAGATATGCCCCCACAGTGCTGCCAGATATGCCCCCACAGTGCTGCCAGATATGCCCCCACAGTGCTGCCAGATATGCCCCCACAGTGCTGCCAGATATGCCCCCACAGTGCTGCCAGATATGCCCCCACAGTGCTGCCAGATATGCCCCCACAGTGCTGCCAGATATGCCCCCACAGTGCTGCCAGTTATGCCCCCACAGTGCTGCCAGATATGCCCCCACAGTGCTGCCAGATATGCCCCCACAGTGCTGCCAGTTATGCCCCCACAGTGCTGCCAGTTATGCCCCCACAGTGCTGCCAGATATGCCCCCACAGTGCTGCCAGATATGCCCCCACAGTGCTGCCAGATACGTTCCCTCCCCAAGTGCCAGGTATGCCCCACAGTGCTGTTACTTACCCCTCCGTCGATCCCGCGCTGTCTTCTGGAGGGACACGAAGCACACAGCGTGCGCGGCTCTCCTGTGTCCCTCCTGCATCTTCGGCGGCCGCGGCGGGTCTATTATAGGAAGTGCCGGTTCGTGATCAGAGGTCACGAACGGGTATTTCCTGTAATAGAACCGCCGCTGTTGCCGCCGGAGATGCAGGAGGGACACAGGAGCGCCGCGCGCTGTGCGCTCCATGTCCCTCCTTCACACTGCTCTGCCTCTGCCTGCACTGACTCGAGTATAAGCCGAGGTGGCTTTTTCAGCACAAAAAAAAGTGCTGAAAAAGTCGGCTTATACTCGAGTATATACGGTATTATTTTGTCTGTGTAACTGGAGGTTACTCTCAATCCCTTGCCAAAAATAATCACATAAGGCTGCATGGCATATTATTTAATTCAACTTTGAAATTGTGTGTGTCTATGTTTTTATTTTTTACTCTTTTGGTATTAAAGGCAGAGGTGTTAGGGACCCGTGACTATTAGGGGTATATTTAATAAAGGGGTTTATTTAGAGTTGGTAGCAGTTTTTGCTAACATAGCAAACACTGTTACTGAAAGAATCACATGCTGGGGGCTGCCGAGCATGTGTAGCACTGCCCAGCGATGCGATCACGCTTCAGTTGTGATTGCGTCACAAAAACCTCTGAATAGAGGCCAACCCCTGTGTAAATGCATGCTGCGCATCATGGGAGATGATGTCATGCCGAGGTGACTCACTTCCTGTTTGTCTCCTATTACTTCCACTTGGTGTCTGGCTCATGCTGAGTAAAGACCTGTTTTACACTGATGCTGCAAGTGTCGTCCTGAGTTTGTTGTTACACATCTACACCCTGTATACACAGCCAGGCTGCATATAAAGGCGCACTGCAGCCATCCTATTGCAGGAAGCGCAGGCTTCATCATCTGGCCGCCCCAAAAACTGCCTTGACATGCCTGTGTTTCCCGTGCCACTCCCCCCATTACCGCCTACTACCTACGTTATGGAGAAAAGTCAGAAGAAATAAGGTGCAACTTTCATAGAGGATACTTTTAGTCTAAGATTTCGAGTAGATAACCAAACCCGATCTCATGGTTTGAGACTGCAAATGGCACTAAATTTATAGACTGCATATACCGTATATACTCGAGTATAAGTCGACCCGAATATAAGCCGAGGCACCTAATTCTACCACAAAAACCTGGGAAAACTTATTGACTCGAGTATAAGCCTAGGGTGGGAAATGCAGCTCTAGCCATACACAGCCCTCAGTGCCAGATATGCCCTCATAGTGCCAGATATGCCCCCACAGTGCTGCCAGATATGCCCCCACAGTGCTGCCAGATATGCCCCCACAGTGCTGCCAGTTATGCCCCCACAGTGCTGCCAGATATGCCCCCACAGTGCTGCCAGATATGCCCCCACAGTGCTGCCAGATATGCCCCCACAGTGCTGCCAGATATGCCCCCACAGTGCTGCCAGATATGCCCCCACAGTGCTGCCAGATATGCCCCCACAGTGCTGCCAGATATGCCCCCACAGTGCTGCCAGTTATGCCCCCACAGTGCTGCCAGATATGCCCCCACAGTGCTGCCAGATATGCCCCCACAGTGCTGCCAGATATGCCCCCACAGTGCTGCCAGTTATGCCCCCACAGTGCTGCCAGATATGCCCCCACAGTGCTGCCAGATATGCCCCCACAGTGCTGCCAGATACGTTCCCTCCCCAAGTGCCAGGTATGCCCCACAGTGCTGTTACTTACCCCTCCGTCGATCCCGCGCTGTCTTCTGGAGGGACACGAAGCACACAGCGTGCGCGGCTCTCCTGTGTCCCTCCTGCATCTTCGGCGGCCGCGGCGGGTCTATTATAGGAAGTGCCGGTTCGTGATCAGAGGTCACGAACGGGTATTTCCTGTAATAGAACCGCCGCTGCTGCCGCCGGAGATGCAGGAGGGACACAGGAGCGCCGCGCGCTGTGCGCTCCATGTCCCTCCTTCACACTGCTCTGCCTCTGCCTGCACTGACTCGAGTATAAGCCGAGGTGGCTTTTTCAGCACAAAAAAAAGTGCTGAAAAAGTCGGCTTATACTCGAGTATATACGGTAAGTTGAATTGAGATGAGGCTTTCAAAAAAGATAGAAAAATCTTCCTCTATTTTTTTCAGATTGACAAAGACTATTGTCAGCAGCAGGAACAGATGAATGCAGTAATTCGATGAACTCAGGGACTAGTGGGTTTAGCCCATAAACTGTAAAAAAATGGAGTAGATTTGGAGAGGATGATACATATTAATGTAAAATTGTCTGTAGGTCTTGATTGTTCCTCATTGCCCATTAAATTGCAGATGGTAGGCTTGAGAAACTTTCAGTTTCACTTGTACAGCAGAACATAATGCACACCAGAATTTGACTATAAATTGAAGTATCGATCTGACACAATCTCTGAAGGTGCATCATGGAGTCAGAAGACCTCATGAATCAATAATTGAGCAAGAATGATTATTGAAGGCAAATTCCATAGGGGAATAAAGTGAGCCATCTTTGAGAAGCAGTCTACTACAACCCAATGGTATTAAATTTGTTTGATGGTAGTAAGTCCGTAATCAAATCCATGGAGATGTTAGTCCATGGTACATGTGGTATGGATAATGAAATAAGTTGTCCCCCTGGAGACTGGTGAGTAATCTTATGCTGAGTGCATTTAGAATAGAATGCTATAAAGTCTTTAACATCTTGAGCTAAATTAGGCTACCAATAACTCCTCTGAATAAATTCAATAGTCCATTGGACAACAGAATGGGCAGCAAATCGAGAAGTATGTGCCCATTGTAAAAGTTTTTAACAAAGTTTCTCACAGACAATGTTTTCCTGGCAGGAGGTGTGGTTTTCAAGGTGGTAGCAGCAAAGTAGAGAGTACAGATAACTTAATGATTTTCTATAGAGGAAGGATCCTCTTCAACTGAGAAAGACAGAGATAATGCACTGGCTTTATAGTTCTGAAAACACGGATGGAATGTTACTTGGAAATCAATTCTTGAAAAGAATATGGCCCAGCGAACTTGTTTTGGGTTAAGGCAGTGAGCTGTCTTTAAATAGAGGAAAGATACAACAATAAAGGCATTTAAAACATTGACATAATAGGTTGTAGCACTGGAATGTGTGTTTTAAAAGCTGTGGAGTGCTGCCGGCTTAATGTTGCTGCGTGTACAGGGTGATTCAAAAGTCGCAGTACACCCTTTTGTTTCAAAAACTGTGCAGGAATTGGAAAACTGAATACTCCAGTAAGGTATGGGTGAGGTGGACTGTCTTTTAGGGTAAGTACCGAACATGGGCGGGGGGTCGTGTAACATGTCAAACAGCATCAGAATTTGCTGGAAAGTTTATTGCAGCAAACAGATTTGAAATACAGTATCAGTTATGGTTCAAAAGTTACAACACTTTTTTGTTGCAGGCAACTGAAGATGGCTTTGACAAAAGAGGAGAGAATTGAGGTCATTTTGATATCTGGAGAACAAAGTTTCCGTGTCATAGCTGCAGATTTTAACAACCGGCACCCAGAAAGACCTTTCCATTTGAAAAAAACTGACTTACTGTGTGTGTGTGTGTGTGTGTGTGTGTGTGTGTGTGTGTATATATATATATATATATATAAAATAATCTGTCATTCTGTCCTTCTGTCTTTCTATACAAATCCACAGTTTACAAGCGAAGATCGTGAAATTTCACATACATGCATATTAAAACATGGTGGAGGCAACTAAAACAATTTGAAATCCCTAGCACCCCTAGGGGGGTAGACAGCAGCACAGAGTATATCAGAAGACAGCATAACTCCGGAATTGCTGGAGCAATGTACTCAAAAATTGGTACACCTATGCCTTACAATCTGGCAACAAACACTGTGGGAGGAAGACACCCCTAGCACCCTTAGGGGTGAGGCGGCAGCACTGAGTATTTCAGGAGACAGCATAACTCTGGAATGCTTGCAGCAATTTACAACAAACTTGGTACACATCTGACTTACAATCTGGGAACAAACTCTGTGGGGGTTAGACACCTCTAGCACCCCTAGGGATGGGACAGCAGCACAGAGAATTTCAGGAGACAGCATAACTCTGGAATGCCTAGACCAATTTGCAACAAACTTGGTACACATATGACTTACAAGCTGGGAACAAACACTGTAGGGGTAAGACATCCCTAGCACCCCTAGGGTTAAGGCAGCACAGAGTTTTGCAGCAGACGGCATAACTCTGGAATGCCTGGAGCAATTTACAGCAAACTTGTTACACCTATTACTTACACTCTGGGAACAAACACTGTGGGGGTAACACACCACTAGCACCCCTCATGGATGGCCAGCAGCACAGACTATATCAGGACATGCATGATATGTCAGTGATGACAGGGCTGCATGTGACAGGGGCAGTGACATGATGTGAGGAGGGGAATGGAGGTAGCACGAACCCACACACTGAGAGTCAAATAGCAGAAGTAGCACGGACCCCCAGCAGCACAGAGTATATCAAGAGATACATAATGTGCTGCGCTATTTTTAAATTGGGTTTTCATTTTATTGATGTGTATAACATTTTCCATGCTTTTTTATACTATGTCATTTATACTGTGTTTAATATTTAAATTAATTTTTGTAAACAAACATTCTTAAAATCCCGGGCAACGCTGGGTACTCCAGCTAGTATATATATATATATATATATATGTGTGTGTGTCTGTGTGTGTGTGTGTAATTTATTCACAGATGTATTAAAAATCACATCCAGGGACAGGCTCTCCAATAGGTGACTGGCCCTGCGATGTATAAGGTGATTGTTTCAGCAATTGCTGTACTGTGTGCTGCAGAGTTACTGTGCATGCGCAGTCATGAAACCGCTGTTATCGAGGATGGTTCCCACCCTGTCTGAGGATGTGCATGTATGGTAATGAGAATTGGCTCCTCTCTCTTATAGTGTACATTTTCAGCTGAACCTGGTGGAAGATGGGTGGGTTGGATAGCCAGGGAGGTGATTAGGTCCAAGGTGGGGAGAGAGAAGGGACGAAGGAGAGCTGAGTGGGAAGAGGGGAGGAAGGAACATATGAAGTGGGAGGTGAGATGGACGCAGGGCTGGCCCCACAAGAGGGACCTGTCCAGAGTCACTAGCTACACACTGTAGGGAAGGGTAGTGGGGGTGATGTGACCCCCTTGCTTCTTCTATTTTGGGGTCACTGGATTAGGGGGACATTTTCCTTAAGATGCTCTGGGCTTTGGTTGCTTGCAGCAGGGTCCAGTAAATAGCTAAGCACCCAGAACGTCCTAAAAGGTACTCCGGGCAGCTCTGAGGTGGCTAGTGAGAGGCTGACCACCCGCTGCATCCTAAGGACACTTCATGCCATGCCAAATACAGGTACCACGGGACAGAGACAGTGCAGCTATCTAGGACATGCTCTCTGGGTTGTGCTACTGCTTGCCCACCTATAGTTATGGGCCTGTATATAAATACTGGTGCTTGTACTATAAACTTTATGGGGAGTTTATTTCTTGCTGCTAGATATACACTGATACAATACTTTATGTGGGAAAGTGATCAAAATCTTCAAATGTACATAAAAATGATAGTCAATTAAAATATAGTTAGATTTTAGATATAATAGTCTCTTTCCTGAAATATATTTGTGGCTAAGAGCACAAGGAAATTGATCTTAAAGAGATAAATTGTTTTAAGCCCTTAACTTTTAAAATTGCTTATACTCCAAAACGGATAGTTTTCGTTTTTTCTACAGTAATAATAAATCTGCTCAGATAAGAACATAAGATTTATCTTAGGCCGACTTTTATGGTGTGTTGCCAACACAGACAGATTATGCATGAGGAGATTTACATGTAACCATTCAGCATAATGATAGCTGTTTAAAGAAATGACTCTAATGACTTACAGGCTGACATGGTTATCAATAGGTTCATTGAAAAGGACTGGAATGTGATCTTCTCATATCTGTAAAAATTAAGGCTTGTGTATTACATTTCCATAGTTTACTTCATAAAACTGATGCGTTTAGTAAAGTGCATAAATAAAGATTATGAATATAGTTTTCTCACTAATTTGAATCATACCTAAAAAATTGATGGCAGGGCCACTCCTAGGCAATATATCTCCCAGTGTGAACAGTAAAAATGCTCCTCCCCCCCACCCCCCCCCGCCCCCCTTCCCCTGTTACTTCCAGCAAAAAAGCTCAGACACACTGGTGTATCTATAATGGGTGCAGTGTGTGCGGTGCACTCGGGCCCCTGAGGTCAGGGGGGTCC
This sequence comes from Pseudophryne corroboree, assembly GCF_028390025.1. Taxonomy (NCBI): domain Eukaryota; kingdom Metazoa; phylum Chordata; class Amphibia; order Anura; family Myobatrachidae; genus Pseudophryne; species Pseudophryne corroboree. Next base: position 120,960,618 of record NC_086450.1, read on the forward strand.
ACACACACACGATACAGACATTTTTTTAATACTCACCCCTCTGGAGTCCCGCGCTGACGTCACCAGCGCTGTTAAAACCCTGTGAGAACGGCGCAGCATCCATATTCACGAAGTTCTGCGCATGCGCAGTAGAGAAGTCACTGGGAAAAGGGCCACTGCACCATTTTACAGGAGATCTGCTATTGCTCAGACTCTACTACGCTCCAGGCAGAGAAGAGGGGGGCTGAACGGATGAGGCTGGACACTGGCCCCCTCCTCTCTTAAAGCACCCCTGCTCAGATATTACTATTTGAAAAAGATTTACTAGGTAATTCTTGACTTGCAGCTAAAGTAAATAAAAATGTGCTCATCTGCAAACTTTATATGCCTTTTTAGCAGTGATGATGGTGTCACTTCCAAGTAGTGCGGTTATCCAGAAATCCAAATTCACCCGAATTTTGTGTATCTGAACCGAAACAAAACCTGGTCCAGATCTCCCGAGGGGATCCAATCCGAACCAAGACCCGGTTCATAATTTCCTGCTGTCCAGAATTTGATATCTTTATCTGAATTTTGGGTTCTGGATTGCAAAAATAACACATTTGTAGCTGTTTTTATTGAATTTTATAAATTTTTAGCAATGATTATCGATTTTTTTTTTAACCAAATCCGAACCAAAACACTTGAAGTTGGCCAAAAGCAAAACACGATGATGAATTAGAACCAAAACCCGGGGGTCCACGCACATCTCTACTTCCAAGTGACCCAAATATATGACATATATGCGGGGGCATTTTAAGAGAGGAGGGGACCCGCGTGTAGACTCAGTTGCGGGCCCCTTCATCTCCGGCATCTAGTAGACTCTGGCATAATGGAAATCTCCAGTGTGCATGCGCAAATCACTCGGAAATGGTCGCCGCGGGACTCTGGAGGAGTAAGTATACTATATGGGTGCAGTGTGGGCCCCCCAGACCAAGAAACCCATGTGCACCGCATACACTGTACCCATTATAGAAACGCCTATGCACATATAGGAATAGAGACAAGTATATTGTGTTATACTTCACATAAGTTTTATAAATAATTCAGTAAAGTTCATAATAAAATAGAATGCATATCCTATCTTTTTTTCTGGGAAAAATAGGTTCAGGAACGGTGTGGGTGGGGGGTGGAGATATTATAAAAATAATCGTTATGGTAAACTTACCGTTGATAACACTATTTCTCCTAAGTCCACAGGATAACATTGGGATGAGGTAGTGACTGCGGATTGGCACCAAACGATCAAAGCTTTCGGCCTCCCAGCATGCAATAGGCCCGTCCATATATCCCCACCTCCTGGCTCAGGCAAATCAGTTGTTTTTCCAAAGCTCAAGGTAGGAGCATCATAGAGAGCCCTAATCAGGCGAGAAGAACACACATGCACACCCTTCCGTACAATAAGGAAGAGGTTAGCGAGTGAAATGATCCCCAAATCAGGTGTGTCGGGGTGGGATCCCTGTGGACTTAGGAGAAATAGCGTAATCAACGGTAAGTCTACCATAAAGATTATTTATCCGGCAGGGTCCACAGATTATCCACAGGATAACATTGGGATGTCCCAAAGCAATTTGTTGGTGGGGACGCTCCTGATTGGACAGAAGAATCCTTCTGACGAATTCAGCGTCCTGAGAGGCAAAGGTATCAAAGGCATAATGTCTAATGAATATGTTAATGGAAGACCATGTTGTTGTCTTACATATCTGTTCTGCTGAAGCACCACGTTGTGCTGCCCATGATGGATCTACCTTACGAGTAGAGTGAGCAGAGACATTAGCCGGAACATAGAGATCAGCTTGCGAATATGCTTCTGAAAGCATCATCCGAAGCCACCTCACCAGTGTCTGCTTATAAGCAGGCCATCCTCTCTTGTGAAATCCGTAGAGAACAAAGAGTGTCTGTTTTTCTGATGGCACTGGTATGATCCACGTAGATCCTTAAGGCACGGACTACGTCCAACGATGCATCTCCCGCAGAAAGGTCCGGCCCCTAGAAGGCCAGGACTACAATTTCTTTGTTAAGGTGGAATTTAGACACCACCTTAGGAAGATACCCAGATTTGGTTCTGAGAACCGCTCTATCTGGATAAAAAAAAATCAGAAAAGGAGGGTCACATAACAAAGCCCCTAAATCTGAAACTCTTCTAGCTGAAGCAATAGCCAGTAGAAAGAGAACTTTAGCTGTCAACCATTAAGATCCACTCATTTTAGTGGTTCTAATGGGGCAACCTGAAGGGCCTTTAGGACTAAACTTAAATTCCAAGGCACTGTAGGAGGAACAAAAGAGGGTTGAATGTGCAGCATTCCCTGGAAAAAAGTGCGCACATCCTGTAGGTTAGCAATTTTCTTTTGGAACCATACAGTCAATACTGACACTTGTACTCTCAAGGAAGCCACCCTTAGACCTTTGTCCATTCCTGCCTGAAGGAATGCTAAGACTCAGAAAACTCTGAAAGTCCTACGGTCAAATTTCCGGTCACTGCACCACTGAATATAGACTTGCCATATTCGGTGCTAAATGCAAGCTGAGGAAGGTTTCCTTGTTCTGAGCATTGTTTGAATTAACTGTTGTGAGAATCCTCTTGCTTCAGGATGGAAGTCTCAAGAGAAACGCCATCAAAGACAGTCGATCCAGGTGCTTGTGATAGCAAGGACCCTGAGACAGTAGATCTGAATGTTGAGGGAGCATCCATTGACATACTCTGCAGATCTGTGTACCAATGTCTTCTGGGCCAAGCCGGAGCTATTAGTATTACGACGCCCCTTACTTGTTTTGCCTTTCTCATCACCCTGGGTACAGGACGATTGGTGGAAACACATAGGCCAGACGAAAGTCCCATCTCACTGACAGGGCATCCACAAAGATCGCTTTGGGATCCTTTGCTCTTGACCCATATGCGGGAACTTTGTTGTTCTGACGTGACGTCATGAGATCCATCTCCGGTAACCCCCATTTGTCTACCAGAATTTGGAAGACCGCTGGGTGTAAAGCCCATTCGTTTGCATGAATGGCGTGTCGACTGAGAAAATCTGCTTCCCAGTTTAGGACTCCCGGAATGAACACTGCGGACAAGGCTGGATGATGAAGTTCTGCCCACTTTAACGAGTGACTTACCTCCTTCATTGCATTCTGGCTGCGAGTTCCTCCCTGATGGTTGAGGTACAGTACGCTACTGCTATTGCATTGTCTGAGCGGATTTTGACTGGTTTCCCCTGAAGGATGTCCTTGCCTGAACAAGTGCCATATATAGGGCCCGAAGTTCCAACATATTTATTGGCAGGCAACTTTCTTCCTTTGTCCACTGCCCCTGGAAGCAACTCCTTCCTGACACAGCTCCCCAGCCCTGAAGACTGTCATCCGTTGTTAGAATTTCCCATTCTGATATCCAAAAGGGTCTCCTTTTGTCCAGATGGGATGTATGTAGCCTCCAGGCTAATGACCTCCTTACTTCCAGAGGAACGACATAGTCTGCATTTTTATTGTCTGATGAAAACCATTCCATTTGGAAAGGATCAGATGTTGCAGAGGCCTTTAATGGAACTGAGCATATTCCACCATGTCGAATGTCGACACCATCAACCCCATCACATGCATTGCAGCATGAAAGGATACCCTTTGACTGTGTAGCAGCTCCTGAATCCTTGACTGAATTTTGGATATTTTGTACAGAGGTAGAATTACTCTCTGAAGGCCTGAATCCAGCACAGCCCCCAAATGAGTCATCCGTTGTGACGGAACCAGGGACGACTTTGCCCAATTTATGAGCCAACCGTGTCTCTGTAAACAAGCCATTGAAGCAATTACTGCGACTGTGCCAGAATTAATAAGTCATCGAGTTTTGGAACAAATCCGTATCCCCTGCTGACGGAGATAAGATGCCATTACCACCATAATTTTGGTGAATACTCTGGGAACTGTGGCCAGTCCAAATGGTTGAGCCTGAAACTGAAAATTATACTGGAGAATAGCAAACCTGAGATAGTGCTGATGGGACAGTGCTATAGGAACATGTAGGTAAGCATCGTGGATATCCAGGGATACCATAAAATCCTCCGGCTCTATGGCCAAAATAATGGATCGTAAAGTCTCCATATGAAACAGAGGCACCCAAATGTACTTGTTCAGCACTTTGAGATTGAGTATGGACCGGAACGACCCATTTGGCTTCTGGACTAGAAACAGGTTGGAATAAAAACCTTGTCCTCATTGTGTAGGAGGAACTGGAATTATCACTCCTGACTGAAGCAACTTCTGAACTGCCTCTTGCAAAGCCCTGGCCTTTGTTTCCACTGAAGACGGGCTGGTACAAAAAACCTTTGAGGAGGGTGTTTCTTGAAAGCAAACGCATAAACATGAGATACCGCTTCTTGCACCTAGGTATCTGTGGTAGACTGCTGCCAGATCTGTGCAAACTGAAGAAGTCTTCCTCCCACCCTGAGGTCCCCCAGGTGGAGGCCCGCACCATCAGGCTGAAGGCTTATCTTCTGATTTTGAAGCCGGTTCAATGGTAGCCCAATGCTTTTTAGTCTTATCAGACTTGTCAGATTGAGACTGTTTGCCATAACCCTTTCCTATTGCTTTTCCTTGAGTCTGAAAGGGCCGAACAGCTAGAAATCTAGACTTGGATTTGTGTGTGGAAGGAAACTTTACTTTCTTGGAATCTGCTTCTGACTCCAAAATAATATTTAATTCTTTACGAAAAAGAATATCTCCAGAAAAAGGCAAAGACTCCAGAACCTTCTTGGATTTTGAGTCAACTTTCTATATACGTAGCCAAACCGTTCTGCGAGCTGCTACTGCTGAGGCTGATGCCAGAGAGGCAATTGAACCCATATCCAAAGCTGCTTCTACCATAAAAATAGCCACATGTTTGATATGTGCAATATGGGTCTTCAGCTCTCTAGATGCCATTGAAAGATCATCCTCCAATGCATCAGCCCAGGCGGCCACTGCTTTTGCCATCCAGGCTGAAGCCATGGCTGGTCTTATGATTGCCCTAGACAAACAGAAAAAGTTTTCTAAAAACCAATCTATTTTCCTATCCGTGACATCATTTAATGATGTAGAAGGCAGAGGTAATGTAGATTTCGCACCAATCGAATGACATGCATACAGTATCTACTTTAAACCACCTCCCTTTTTAACAGTCCCCGCCGGAAGAGGATAATGGGAATTCCATTTCTTTGGAATCCTAAACTTCTTACTTGGCGTAACCCTGGCCTCTTGCATAATTTCTGTCAGATGAACTGACCCAGGAAACTCAGTACTAACTGTTTTGGGATGTTTAAGCACAGGTGCCTTAGATTTTAACAAAGGCTCTCCTGCCTCCTCTAAGGATAGAATGGCTTTCATAGCACTAATTAGCTCAGGTATGTCCACTGAGATGAGGCCTTCCTCCTTATCTCTGTATGCAGACCCGGAGTGCGATGAGTCCTCATCCTCCGACAAGTCCTCATCTGAAACATGTGTAGACTGTGAAGATGTTGTTTCATGTCTATGTGATTTACTTACCACTGGCCTTTCAGCCTGCTTTTGTTGAGAGGCTGCCAATTCCTGGGCTGGATGTGATAAACCCCAGGTGGCATGTTGCATGTAAGGGTTAATAGGGTAACCTATCCCTGGTATAGGAGCTGGCATTATCTGCTCAGCTATACTGGATAATGTGGGTCATTCCTACCCATTTGCATGCTGCGGTTCATCGCAGTTGTGCAAATGGGTCAGAACTGCGCATGCGTGGCGGCTGCATTGCGGGGAAGCGTGCGAAGAAAGCAGTCACAGCGGCTATTGCAAGAAGATTGCCAGGAGGAAGGCGTTCCGAGGCGTCAATTCACTGTTTTATGGGCGTGGAGATCCGAACGCAGGCGTGTCCAGGCGTTTGGAGGGCGGATGTCTGACATCAATTCCGGGACCTTCATTGCTGGTTCCATTGCACAGGGTAAGTAACTGCAGGGCTAGTCTTGTTTTACACAAAACATTTTTTAGCAGGGCTGCACAAGCGATCGCAGCCTTGCTATGCTAAACACTCCCCCATAGGCGGCGTCTAGTTGATCGCACGAGCAGCAAAATGTTGCTACGTGCTATCAACTTGAAATGAGGGCCAATGTCTGTGCAAAAGTAGCCCATGGGGGTTTAACTTGAACCTGTGCGTGCCTCGGATTATTTAAGAGGCTTTGGTGAAAACTAAAACAATTTGCACATAATCCATTTTGAACCAGATCCTGAGAGGTTAACCCAGCTTTGTAAGACAAACATGAAATGAGTATTGGTACTGCTGTGGAGAGTGTATCCTCCTCATCCTTGCCTCTCTTAGACATGATAAATAAATCAAACACCTGTACAGTGTGTAACACTGTAAGGGTGCAAGGTGCCGTTTCCTGGGGTATATGGCAGCACGCAGCAGCTGAGGAACACCACAAGTCCATGTTCTGGTACAACTGGCCCCAGCCAGTTTTATTATACAGAAAATAAAACAAACACCAAAAGAAAATACCTTGCCTGTCCGGCACTAACTAAACACAAGATGTTCCTAACTATCACTAAACAAAAAACCCACAGAGTTCTCCAGTAAGCACTGTATAGCTTACTTGTATCAGGAGCGTGTTTCTCTCACAGAGATCCTGCAGTCTTCCCAGGCAGTCTGCACACCCTAATCAGGCCAGCAGCTCTATAACACTCTTACACAGCTGAAAGCCTGATTAGCCTTCTGTGAGGCCAAAGACCCGAACTGGGCCCAATGTCTGGAACTTGCCCCATCTCTCTTTCAGTGCCCTTACCCAGCTTTTCCAACAAACTGAAAAGGTTCTAACAAAACAAAACATATTCCTAGAAGTTTTCATTTTTCTAATACATGTAAGACAAGAACCTGGGACAAACATACCTGCCCTCAAACACTATCCCAGTGTTCTTGTCACATATCCCCCTCCCCTGTTTCGACCTGGGGGCCGGAACACTTGTAGCCCCCAAACAGAAGATGCGGGACAATGCATCTGCGTTGGCCAATTGTGTACCCGGTCTATGTTCGACAGTAAACTTAAAATCCTGCAACGCTAGAAACCATCTAGTTACACGAGCATTCTTGCCTCTATTTACATACATCCATTTTAAAGGGGCATGATCCGTCACTAGTCTGAATTGTCTACCCAAGAGGTAATATCTCAAGGTATCTAGTGTCCACTTAATGGCCAAAGCCTCCTTTTCCACAATGGCATACCTTTTTTCATGCTCATTGAGTTTCCTACTCAAATAAATGATAGGGTGTTCGTCCCCATCTCTGGTTTGGGACAGCACAGCGCCTATCCCTACCTCTGAGGCATCTGTCTGTACCACAAATTCTTTTGAAAAATCTGGTGTTATCAATACCGGTTGTGAACACAAAGCCACTTTTAACGCTTGGAACGCTTTTTCTGCATCAGGGTTCCATTTCACCATATTTGACTGCTTCCCTTTGGTAAGGTCTGACAACGGCACCGCTGTGGTCGCAAAATTGGGAATAAACCGTCTATAGTACCCAGTTATTCCCAAAAAAGCCCTTACCTGTTTTTTATTCACTGGACGAGGCCAGTTTTGAATAGCATCAATTTTATTCAATTGGGGCCTAATTAGACCTCTGCTTATGGTGAAGCCCATGTATTTGACCTCCTCCATTGCGAGGCAGCACTTCTTTGGGTAGCAGTTAACCCTGCCTCTCTGATTGAGTCCAGTACTGCTTGTACTTTAACCAAATGGGACCCCCAGTCTGTACTGTGAATTACCACATCATCCAAATAGGCAGCTGCATATTTTCTATGGGGCCTCAAAATTTTATCCATCGCCCGTTGAAAGGTTTCTGGAGCCCCATGCAACCCAAAGGGTAACATTTTATACTGGTACAGCCCCTCCGGAACCGAAAAGGCTGTTTTTTCTTTTGCGCTATCAGACAAAGGTATTTGCCAGTAACCTTTGGTCAGGTCCAATGTGGTGAGAAACCTGGCTGTTCCCAGCCTTTCTATAAGCTCATCCACACGGGGCATGGGGTATGCTTCAAACTTGGACACCTCATTTAACTTACGAAAGTCATTACAGAAGCGTATGCTACCGTCGGGCTTCGGGATGAGAACTATGGGACTGGACCACTCACTGTTAGATTCCTCTATGACTCCAAGTTCTAACATGGTTTTAACTTCTTTAGAAACAGCTTCTCGCTGAGCTTCAGGAATCCTATATGGCTTTAAATGAACCCTGACCCCTAATTCTGTGACAATGTCATGTTTTATTATGGTCATTCGGCCAGGGAGCTCTGAAAATATCTCCCTATTTTGGATGAGAAATTCTTTAACCTGATTGTTCTGATCAACTGATAATGTCTCTGACACCTTTACTGCGGGAAGCAACCGAGGTGAAGACACCGAAGGGCAAGGCTCCGCTGACAGAGACAACCTATCTTTCCAGGGTTTGATTAAGTTAACATGGTAGATTTGTTCGGGTTTTCTCTTTCCTGGCTGGTACACTTTGTAATTAACCTCATTCACTTTTTCCCTAATCTCAAATGGACCCTGCCATTTAGCTAGGAATTTGCTTTCCACAGTGGGTACCAAAACAAGAACTCTATCTCCAGGAGCAAATTCCCGTATCTTGGCACTCCGGTTATATACCCTCTGTTGAGCACTTTGGGCCTGTTCCATGTGCTCTCTGACAATAGGTACCACGGCTGCAATCCTATCCTGCATTTGTGTTACATGTTCAATAACGCTTCTATAAGGAGTGGGCTGTCCTTCCCACATCTCTTTGGCAATGTCCAACAACCCTCTGGGGTGTCTACCATATAACAAATCAAATGGAGAGAACCTCGTAGAGGACTGAGGAACTTCTCTGACGGCCATTAACAAGTAGGGCAACAAACAATCCCAGTTTTTCCCATCTCTCTCAACAACCTTTTTTTAACATACTTTTTAATGTTTTATTAAACCTTTCCACCAACCCGTCAGTTTGGGGATGGTAGATGGATGTCCTGAGGTGAGTGACCTTAAATAATTTGCACAATTCTTTCATGATCCTTGACATAAATGGAGTACCTTGGTCAGTCAAAATTTCTTTTGGTATTCCCACTCTACTAAAAACCTGCACCAGCTCCCTAGCTATCGCCTTGGTTGTGATAGTGCGTAAAGGGACAGCCTCAGGATATCGAGTGGCATAGTCCATAATTACCAGGATATACTGATGGCCCCGAGCAGACTTTAACAAGGGCCCCACGAGATCCATGGCTATTCTGTCAAACGGGACCTCTATAATAGGCATGGGAACTAGTGGGCTCCTGAAATGGGGTCTAGGGGCATGATACTGGCATTCAGGACAGGAAGAACAATATTCAGACACTTCTTTATAAACCCCTGGCCAAAAGAACCTTTGTAAAACTCTTTCAGTGGTTTTTTTCTGCCCCTAAATGTCCTGCGGTAACGTGACTATGAGCTAAATCTAGTACCGTTCTCCGATAAGGCTGGGGAACTACCAGCTGTTCCACCACATCCTCACCCCTTTTGACAATGTGGTACAAGAGCTCATTACAGATGGCCATGTGGGGATACGTAACCCTGTTACCTGGTACCACAGGTTCCCCATTAACAACCTTAACATTCTCTCTAGCCTTTATTAAGGTAGGATCCTTTAACTGTTCAGACGCAAACAGATCCTTCTTTACCTCCAGGTCAGGCATGCTTTCAGTTCTAACTACTATGTCTCTGTTCCCAGCAAGAGGGTCTTCACTGGATTCCCCAACTGTCCCTTCCCCAACCAAACTAGCAAAAGGCAAAGGGTCAGAAAGTTCAGAAGACACACGTACATCCTTGAAATCACCGGTATTATCAACTGGCTCTTTACTTCTCACATCTGTTGATAAACATGATTCCCACAGTTTCCAAAAATGAGGAAAATCCCTCCCTATTATGGCCTCATGCACCAAGGTGGGGACCAGTCCTACTTTAACAATTGCTGACCCACAACAAGTTTCTATATTCACTTCAGCAGTGACATAATGTTGGGTATCCCCATGTATGCAAGTTACCCCAATAGGTGTTTGCTGGACCTTTAAGGGGTTCACTAACCCCGCTTTCACGAGGGTAACTAAACTTCCTGAATCTAGCAAGGCCTCTACCCGGTTACCCTCTAAGAACACATCACACATTTGTTTTTCCAGCTCAGGTGAAGGTACCACAGTACAGGCTAACCTAGCAAAGAAAGACATTCTGCGACATTCAAAGGCAGCATCACATTGCATGGGTTCTTGCGTGACTGGGCAATTGGCAATAACATGACCTGGCATACCACATCTAAAACATTTAACCACACGATTATCAACCCGTTTGGGCAGCATAGACCGTTCTAGCCCCATTGGCCTGTCTCCAGGGCCAGTGTTTACAGTCTCTCCAGCCTTGCGTTCTCTTAACCGCCCAGCAACATTTTCCCACGGAACAGTCTTACCAGTCTTTACTGAAGGGCGCTGTCGAGGATCTATGGGTTGCTGGGTGGTCATCAGTAGTTCCTCTGCTGCCAAATACCTCTCTACCATGTCCACTAATTGGTCAGCAGTACCCGGGTCTCCAGGGCTCACCCACTTGCACAGGACCATGGGCAAAGATCTCAAGTAGCGGTACATGACGACTCTTTCAACCATCTGGGGACCAGTTAATGTCTCTGGCTGTAACCATTTTTTTGTTAGCTGAATAAGGTCGTGCATCTGGGAGCGAGGCGGCTTCTCCATGGCGTACACCCAACGGTGCACACGTTGTGCTCGTACTGACAGCGTGACTCCCAGGCGGGTCAGGATCTCAGTCTTTAGTTTATCATAGTCCCGAGCCTCAGCAGGGCTTAAATCAAAGTACGCTTTTTGGGGCTCACCTGACAGAAAAGGTGTCAGCAGGCTGGCCCACTGTGCTTTCGGCCAGTTCTCACGCTCGGCAGTCCTTTCAAACGTGGTCAGGTAGGCCTCCACATCATCAGCCTCTGTCATTTTCTGCAGGAAGTGACTGGCCCGTATAGAACTAGAGCTGGTCGGAGCACTGACGGCCACATCTCCAATCCGGGCTGCAAGGCTCTGCACCACTTTTGTTAAGGCCTCTCTATCCTGACGCTGTTGCCTGTAAAGTTCGTCAACAGCTGCCTGCTGTTGTCTCCTATTTTCCTCCATTGCCACCTGTTGCTGTCTCCAATTTTCCTCCATTGCCACCTGCTGCTGTCTGTTGGCCTCCTGCTGAGCTGCTGTAGCTTGCAGCAAGGCTTTAAGCAGTTCCTCCATGTCGACAGATTTTTCAGGTGGCTTTGTAGCTGCTTTCACCCAGGACATATATCAAATCCTCAGGGCGAGTCTCAGTAACTTCACACTGGGCTGTATCTGCATAAACCACCGTTTTCTGCAGGCCTCACAAAGCTGCTGCTTTCACTTATGCACAGAACGGCATGCTTGCATTCTCCACCAAGTTGTAACACTGTAAGGGTGCAAGGTGCCGTTTCCTGGGGTATATGGCAGGACGCAGCAGCTGAGGAACAACACAAGTCCAGGTTCTAGTACAACTGGCCCCAGCCAGTTTTATTATACAGAAAATAAAACAAACACCAAAAGAAAATACCTTGCCTGTCCGGCACTAACTAAACACAAGATGTTCCTAACTATCACTAAACAAAAACCCCACAGAGTTCTCCAGTAAGCACTGTATAGCTTACTTGTATCAGGAGTGTGTTTCTCTCACAGAGATCCTGCAGTCTTCCCAGGCAGTCTGCACACCCTAATCAGGCCAGCAGCTCTATAACACTCTTACACAGCTGAAAGCCTGATTAGCCTTCTGTCAGGCCAAAGACCCGAACTGGGCCCAATGTCTGGAACTTGCCCCATCTCTCTTTCAGGGCCCTTACCCAGCTTTTCCAACAAACTGAAAAGGTTCTAACAAAACAAAACATATTCCTAGAAGTTTTCATTTTTCTAATACATGTAAGACAAGAACCTGGGACAAACATACCTGCCCTCAAACACTATCCCAGTGTTCTTGTCACAAGTGTTACTACACAATTTGGGACTGCAATCACTTTAAATTTTGTTAAAGTGACATACAATCCGATCCCTCCCTGCTTTGCACCTGCATTGAGGATCGGAATACAGAGAAGACTGACAGAATTATTAGTAAAGTCAGCAATCACACTAGCAATCAGTCACAGGTTATATATTAGTATAATAAGCAATATGAGCACATAATCAACTGCAGATACATTTCAAGTATGTAGGAGAAACATATTACTGCATTACCTTATATAGGAGTTTAAACATATTCAGTCGCTCAGCGAAAGAAACAGCAGTAATAGCTTACAGACTCATGTGCATCAGGCACTTATCCAACTATACAAACTCAAAGGTAGATAGAGACTTAGGGGCTCAGTCCGAGGTGATCGCTAGCTGCCGTTGTTCACAGCACAGCGATCAGGCTAAAAATCGCCATTTCTGCGTATGCACCGCAACGCGCAGGCACATCGTATGGGTACCATGAGCATCGTGGGTTTGCACAGAGTGTAACGAACATTCCAGTCACACGGCCGAACGTAGGAAGATTGACATGAAGTGGGCGTTTCTGGGTGTCAACTGACCGTTTTCAGGGAGTGCTTAGAAAAACGCAGGCGTGGCAGAAAGAATGCAGGCATGGCTGGGCGTTCGCTGGGCGGGTGTGTGACGTCAAAAGCGGTCCCTCCATCATTAGAATTAATGCACACAGAGAGTAACTACAGGGCTGGTCTTGTTTTGCACAAAATTATTTTGCAGGCGCTCTGCTGCACAAGCGTTCGCACTTCTGCAAAGAAAAAATACACTCCCCAGTGGGCGGCGACAATGCGTTTGCACGGCTGCTAAAAACTGCTAGCGAGCGATCAACTGAATGACCCCCTTAGTGCTGTATCGCCCGGCTCAGGAGAGTGGGATACAGGGAAACCTCACCCTGCTTCCAGGATCGATCAATACATTAGTGAACGCTGAGTGGATCCAGACGCTATTAGTGTACACAATCACCCCGTGAACCTACAGTGAACACAGACGCCCAAGTGAACACTGACGAACCAGCCACTCAGCGGCCTATGCTGCGACTGGGTCCTTTTAGATACACAGCGTCTCAGACGGAAGCGGGAACTCAGTTCATGGCGGGAAACTCAGTGAAAACTGGTCATGAACCAGGGGGAGGGGCGACCAAGGGAGCACCTTACTCCACACTGCTGACATCAACCCCAGGGATGGTGGCCTTATACTACCCCTGGAGCCTATGATCCCTGAGGCAAGGGGCTGGTGCACCTGAGGTGGCAGCCGCGTGTGCGACTGTTTGGTAGTCTCCATCCCGAAACAGTGCGGCTGTGACTCGTGTTTTCCCTACTAAGCGGAACCGATGCCTTACCTTCTCCCCGTGCTCCGGTCACAGCCTGGTAAAGTCTGCTGGACTTGCTAGTACATCCTATGCAGACGCCCGCCGAAACAGCATTGTACACATGGGTAAGCGTTGTTGCGACCCGGCGGGGAGTTGTTGGAGCAACTTTTTCCAAGGTACATATATGACGCTTTTTAGAAAGAGCGCTCAAAAAACATAGTAAGACTATAAAAATAAAATAAAAAAGCATATGGCTGCTAAAAACCAGCAGCCCTATTCCATGGTCCGGCTCCTGCCGCACCAAACAAAAAAACTGATTTGCCTGCAACAGGAGGTGGGGATATAGGGACAGGCCAGTTGCATGGTGGGAGGCTGAAAGCTTTGATCGTTTGGTGCCAATCCGCTGTCGCTACCTCATATCCCAATGTTATCCTGTGGATAACCTGTGGACCCTGCCGAAGAAAAATTGCATTTCTTATAGGAATTAGACATTAAAGCCAGGCACTTATGTGTGCCCTCCACCCCCTCCTGTCCCAATGTCATATTTTGTGCGGGTAAGATGGACCCTCCACCTCAGTGATATTTGGGAAGATGGCACATGTGCACAAGAGAGCAATGTTTCGAACACAGTGCCGGAGTCTTTGATTTCACTAAGCATCACCATCTTTTTGAAGATGACACTGGAAAGGGACCTGATTGTTGGCAGAAGATAAGTATACTCTGAGTGCAGGGTGTACTGTGCTGGAGCCCGTGTGAACAGCACACCCTTCACCCCTTATGTATACTTATGGGTCCAGGCAGTACCAGTGGTATAGCCATGGCATCGCAGACACTCCTTAGTATATTATAACAATAGAGTGTGCCGGTGCCATAGATGGGACCTATATCCCCACCACTGCCCCCCATGACAACCGGGTGGATTATTATAACCGCAAGGGATGGCATTCCATTGTCCTACAGGCTGTGATCGACCATAAATACTGGTAAGTAAAATTGTCAATGTTTTTTTTTTTAAATGCATTGTTCTAAAAATTGTTCAAAACTTTATTTTAGCTTCACTGATGTATATATTGGCTGGCCTGGGCGAGCACATGACGCTCATGTTCTTGCCAACTCCGATTTGTTCAAGATTGTGGAGGACAAGCAGGGTGGATGGCTTTTTCCCGGAGAGGTAAAAAAAAAAAAAAATATATATATATATATATATATATATATATATTTGTTTTTTGTTGTTGTTGTTTGTTTGTTTGTTTGTTTGTTTGTTCCCCCCAATGTTTCTTTAAAGGGTTTGCCAGATTTCACTTTTGGTTGTCAATTGTGATGGAATATGTGTGGCCTATAGTGTTCCTCTTTTTAAAAGGTTTATTGAAATAGGAGTTACTGTAGATTGCTGTCACCTGCTTCACCCCCATACCTGTTTCAGCAATCAAGTGATACTCATACTCTTGGATTTCTTTTCAGAAATCCAAGACTGTGGATGGGGTGGACATCCCAGTCCATATTATCACATTATCGGGGATGCAGCCTATCCTTTGCGGCACTGGCTAATGAAGGGGTACACCCAGCATTTGCAGCTGTCTCCCATCCAAGTGGCATACACCCACACTCTGAGTTCGGCAAGGATGGTGGTGGAGAATGCCTTTGGTCGCCTGAAAGGACGTTGGCGATGCCTCATGAAGAGGAATGATGTTGACCTCAAGTTTATGCCCCATGTAGTAGCGGCCTGCTGTGTCCTTCACAACATATGTGAGCTGCAGAAGGAACAGTTTCCAGAGGAGTTGACTGTGAAGGACCCTGAAGTGACACCCTCTAGTGTACATTCGGAGGCCTTTGTTGGACAACATTCCTCTAGTGCCAAACTCATTAGGGAAACCATTTGCACCCACCGTAACGAGATGTTAAATGATTAATAATGTTAACAATTTTACATAGACAAAAAGTTTGCACTGTTTTATCCTTTGTTTTCAATTGTACAAAGCTACCCTGCTAAATGCACAGGCATATATAGAGTAAAACTTAGCATAAAATGATAACATGTGGGAAACACAAGGCAAACATATTGATATAAAACACAACCCTCCCCCCCAACACACATGAAAATTGTGACCTTATAACAGCCCAAAACTATCAAAGTTAAATACACAGTCCAAGGCAAAGACTGCCTATGGCAATTGCCTATATACTTTGTAATCTGGAGATGATGGATTAGGGATAGGGGGGTCATAGTAGGGACCTCTAGAATACGGGGGACAACTGTGCTCGGGGACAGGAGGGGCCTGGATAGCTGGGTACATATGGGTACCCTGAATGCGAGGCAAGATACGTTCCAGGAACTGAAATTGCCGGTCTTGGTGTCCCATTATCTGCATTATGAAGGATTGCTGCAGCTCTCTTTCCACCTCTATAAAACGGAGTTGTTGGGCATAGTCCTGTTGCTGCATGTTGTTGTCCATGTTGTGCAGTTCTTCAACCAGCACCTTGGTCATTGCCCGTGCAGCAAGCTCCACTTTGGTGACTTTGCGTTTCCTCTTGGGTACTGTATATACTGCAAGGGGAGTAAGAAGGAAAAAAGGGCATATAAGAAAAAGCAGTGATGTGATCGTACGTGTTTGTGGCCTCCTCCCACCTGCACTAGATACACTCTGCGACAGTAAACTTTATGGCAGGCGGTTGTGGTGGCGTATAGTGCAGAATTCATGTTTATTGGAATGCAGGTGTTTAGAGCAGAAATTATGCTAAGCAAGGAAAATACTTACTATTGGTGCGCATCACAGGGCGATTTGCCTGGAGTGCCGTGCCCACATCTGTTTCCTGGACATTCACAGCGTCCGCACTGTTGCCGGGTATACTGTCATTAATCGGGTTGGCGGATGAGTCCAGATCGGGGTGGATAGGGTCATCTGTGAATAGTATGGGGGATGATGTTGATGGCCCACATTGGGTACTTTCCATGCTGGACTCACTCTCATCAGCAACCACAAAGGGTGAGGGAGTGGCTGTGCTGGAGGATGACAGGCTGATGGGGTCACTGAGTGCAGTGTTGCCAAAAACTGATGCACATTGCTTATAAAACATCCAGTCGCACCTTGCAGCCCCACTTTTGTTTCGGTTGTGGTCATGGATGCAGTTAAACATTTTGGTTTTTTTAAATCAACAATTTTTATTACATTTTTCAATTATGCATATGCAAAAACAAACAACAAACAATTAGACATGAAAAAACAAACAATAAACAGACATTACAAGAACTTTGTGTGTGGATTCAATTGGTCGTGCTTCAGATGAAAGAGCAAAGTGGTAAGACAGAGTAGACATATTATCCCAGAGTAATGTATCACAATTTTTCCTTACATTTAGTATGTGTCTTATAATAAACAGAGTATGCAGGATAGCAATCAACAGAAAGAAGGAGAATTATATACAGGATGTCCGATCGATCAAATAAACACGTGTGTGGCCGGCCGCAGGCAGTCAGCTATTCCCAAACAGAAACAGATAAACAAATCGATATACACACCGTTGTCCTGACAGGAGTCAAGCGATGACGTGTTAGGCCAAAGCTCAGTCCCGGTGAACTGTCGAGTAAGGAGACTCAAGCCACCTACCCCAAATATCATAATATTTATTTTGCGCTTTCCTAGCTAAGTATACAAATTTCTCATGTGTTGCCGTGTCATTGACAAGTGTCTTCCAAGACTGCAATGCTGGGGCCTCACTGGCAAGTCACAGTCTAGCAATACACACCTTGGTTAACCCACACATATTAATAATATAACGTCTACTAGAGGCATCCAGACTCTCCCCCTCGACAGCCAACAAGACACATACCGCAGGGGTAAAAACAGATGATGGAAGGCCCGTTGACACAAGGGTATCAATAACACCGGTCCAAAATGCTACTACAAGAGGACATAACCAGAGTAAGTGCCACAGATCGGCATCTAAGAAGCCACATTTGGGTCATTTCATGGAATGGGTACCCCCAAAATGAAACAGTCTCACTGGTGTGATATACACTCAGTGAAGTACAAATAACTGAATTTGTTGGAATCTGATGCTAGTGGTAGAGGAGCAGGGAGAACCTAAGGCACACTCCCAGATCTCATCCGTAAGAGGACCTATATCTGATTCCCATTTAGTTCTAAGAGTGGAAAGCGGGTCCGAGTGATGGGACAGGAGTATAGCCATATAGATACCAGAAATCAAATGGCCATTTCCTTGGCCTTGCAACAAAAACTTGACTGGGGAGTCAATGATCAGCGGTGGGGAGTCAGAAAACTGAGCATTAATCGCATGTCTCAATTGCAAAAACCGATAAAAAAAGAGGAGGGCATACAGTAGTCTTGCGGGAGTTGTTGAAAAGATTTAAGAATGTCCCCCGTATATAGCTGCCCCAGAGAATTTATACCCCACCTCCCCCAGACCTCTCTGGTTTGTAAAGAGGACAAATCTGGAAAACCAATGGTATTATCCAAAGGAGTATCGGGGTCCACCCCCCAACCCCGTAAAACAGAATGCACCAATTTCCATATAAGTATAGCCTGTTTTATCAAGGGAACCTTAGACATTTTGATCTGTCCGCACAGAAGTATTTGAAGGGGTGTGCCGCCCGGGTACTCCTGCATTATCAGTTGTGAATGAAAAGCAAGAGGGTCAGAATCATTAACCCAGTTCCAGATGTGCGCCAGCTGAGCTGTATAATAATAAAATCTAAAAACAGGAAGGGCCAAACCACCTAACAATTTGGGCCAAGATAAGGTATCAAGTTTCAATCGTGCCCTTTTGTTAGCCCATATCAATGATGACAACAAACCGTCAATTTGTTTAAATAGTTTTAGAGTAATGTACACAGGAGATTGCTGGAGAACATAGAGGAGCTTGGGCTGAAATACCATTTTAATCAGGTTGACTCTGCCCGTGACAGACAGGGGCAGTTTCCCCCAGACCTTAACTTTAGAGCGAAGATAGGCTATCTGCGGTACAATATTAAGAGAGACATAAGTAGTAGAACTGTTCGACACCCACACTCCCAAGTATTTAAAAGAAACCACCCACTTAAGTGGAAGATGGAGTAAAGGAAACTCCGGGGATTCACCCTTGAGCGGAGTGATGCAGTATTTATCCCAATTAATTTTAAGTCCAGAGTAGCACCCAAAAGTATTTATCATATCCAGGAGCCTGGGCATAGAGGTGGCATAGTCATCCACAAATAATAAGTCGTCAGCATATAGTGCTATTCTATCCTCCCTATCCCCCACCCTGATTCCTAAGATGTCATGGCTGGCATGTATCAGGCAGGCCAATGGCTCAATAGCAATGGCAAACAGAGTGGGAGACAAGGGGCACCCCCTGTCTCATTCCCCGAAACAGCGGAAAGGGCCGTGAGACATATCCATTCACCGAACTCTGGCCATGGGCAAAGAATACATCAACTGAACATATTTTATGAATTTGGGGCCAATGCCAAATCTCCTCATAGTTTCCCAGAGAAAAGCCCACTCCACTGAATCAAAGGCCTTAGCGGCATCTAATGAGACTATAACAGAGGAATCGGTCTCCTCCCCGGGAACCTGAAAGTGGGTGAACACGGTTAAACTGGTTTTTGAGCCCTTTCTGCTTATTCACCACTTGTCGGATGATGCCCCGCGAGGCCAGGATCTTTGCTATGTTGTGGTATATCTGGGCATCCTTTACAGTGCCTGTGATCTGGCGCCAGATCTCCTCTTCCCCTCTAATGCTTAAAAGCTCCCTCACCTCCTCATTTGTCCAAGACATTGCAGGACTGCAGGGGTTAAAAAGTGCTACGGGGGTCTGTTGTGCCACTGAGCTGCAAGTACCTGCCTCCACGCTGTGTGATGCCTCTGCGCGGCTCTGAAAAATCACAACACCAGGAAGCTGCCCTGCATACCCAATCAGCATCAGCAGAGGCAACCCAGGAAGGCGAGACATGTCCCTGCACTGTTCACACTGGCCAGGATCCCGGGAAGATCCTGGAAACAACCCTGGTAGATAGCAGGGTTGAAATGCCGTGGCATGGTTCCCAGGATTTTGTCCTGGGAACCTTTCACACCAGCGCTACACCCGGGTTGTTGCCGTGGTCAACCTGGGAAAATAAGCTGGTGTGAAAGGGGTATAAGCAGGCTCGGACTGGCACACAGGGGTACAGGGGAATCCACCGGTAGGCCCCACTGCCTGGGGGCACTTCGTCCTCTAGGGATCAGGTTCTAGACTGTGCACTTGAATTATATATTATACATATGTTACCTTATACTGCACAGGATTATGATGTTTTCTCTACAATACATTGCTGTCATTAATCTGGCACATTATCATGCATTCACTAGCATTAATTACTATATAAATTATAAAGGAGTCCAGACCAGGCACTCTATAATGGTTAGCCAAACCTCTGTGGAGGCTGGCCACACCCTCTTTGGAGGCTGGCCACACCTCTAATCATGGGCCCCTACCACTGCATTCCCTTTACTGTGCAGTCCGTTTCTATGGTGATGGGTTACACACTATTTAGGAACGCCCCCTCTCCCCCTTCTACTGGCCGGCTGGCTGATGACGCGGTGAGGTTGTCACTGCCAGTGACGTCAGTGGGAATGTGCCGGGAAGCGGGCATGGGCGACGTGAGCACCTGGGTGTTACAGCATTTAAGGTATGTAGTTTGTAATGATGTTTTAATATGTCCTGACGACGGAGATTAAAGGTCTCCGAAACGTTCACCACTTTCTGCATTTAAAATAATCGTTTCCCTGAGTGCCGTTTATTATACCTTCACTGCATCATTACTTTATTCGGGCACCGGGACCAGGTGGAAAGCTGTTTGAGCGCCGGACACCTACATTTGTCTATATTATATATAATATACATATATATATATATATATATATATATATATATAGATAGATTATATATATATATATATATATATATATATATATATATATATATAGATATATATAGATATAGATATATATAGATATATATAGATATATTTAACAAATAAAGTGTAAGAAGCGCCCAAAAGTGTAAAACCAATTCGATTCCTCTCTTGGTATAGTGAAAAATAAAAAATAAATAATGATGAGTAGACCCACAAACTTATTCACTTTACTTCAAACATTTTTATATATGTGGTTCACAAATACACATTTATATTGGTTTTAAGCTGCCACTCCCATACATGTAATGAGGAGTGTTTTTTATATGATTTATATTTTACTTTAGTGTTATCAACAGTGATGAGCGGGTTCGGTTCCTCGGAAACCGAACCCCCCCGAACTTCACCCATTTTACACTGGTCCGAGGCATACTCGGATTCTCCCGTATGGCTCGGTTAATCCGAGCGCGCCCGAACGTCATCATCCCGCTGTCGGATTCTCGCGAGATTCGGATTCTATATAAGCAGCCGCGCGTCGCCGGCATTTTCACTCATGCATTGGAAATGTTAGGGAGAGGACGTGGCTGGCGTCCTCTCCGTTTATTAATAATATTTGTGCTACTGCAGTGCTTATTGCTTAATTGTGGGGACTGGGGAGCAGCTGTATTATATAGGAGGAGTACAGTGCAGAGTTTTGCTGACCAGTGACCACCAGTATACGTTGTCTGCCTGAAAAACACTCCATATCTGTGCTCAGTGTGCTGCATATATCTGTGCTCACACTGCTTAATTGTGGGGACCGGGGAGCAGCTGTATTATATAGGAGGAGTACAGTGCAGAGTTTTGCTAAGAGTGAACACCAGTATATGTTGTCTGCCTGAAAAACACTCCATATCTGTGCTCAGTGTGCTGCATATATCTGTACTCACACTGCTTAATTGTGGGGACTGGGGAGCAGCTGTATTATATAGGAGGAGTACAGTGCAGAGTTTTGCTGACCAGTGACCACCAGTATACGTTGTCTGTCTGAAAAACACTCCATACCTGTGCTCAGTGTGCTGCATATATCTGTGCTCACACTGCTTAATTGTGGGGACTGGGGAGCAGCTGTATTATATAGGAGGAGTACAGTGCAGAGTTTTGCTGACCAGTGACCACCAGTATACGTTGTCTGCCTGAAAAACACTCCATATCTGTGCTCAGTGTGCTGCATATATCTGTGCTCACACTGCTTAATTGTAGGGACTGGGGAGCAGCTGTATTATATAGGAGGAGTACAGTGCAGAGTTTTGCTGACCAGTGACCACCTGTATACGTTGTCTGCCTGAAAAACACTCCATATCTGCGCTCAGTGTGCTGCATATTTCTGTGCTCACACTGCTTAATTGTGGGGACTGGGGAGCAGCTATATTATATAGGAGGAGTACAGTGCAGAGTTTTGCTGACCAGTGACCACCAGTATACGTTGTCTGCCTGAAAAACACTCCATATCTGTGCTCAGTGTGCTGCATATATCTGTGCTCACACTGCTTTATTGTGGGCACTGGGGACCACCAGTATATTATATAGTAGGAGTACAGTGCAGAGTTTTGCTGACAGTGACCACCAGTATATATAGCAGTACGGTACGGAAGGCCACTGCTCTACCTACCTCTGTGTCGTCAAGTATACTATCCACCCATACCTGTGGTGCATTTCAGTTGTGCGCAGTATATATAGTAGTAGGCCATTGCTATTGATACTGGCATATAATTCCACACATTAAAAAATGGAGAACAAAAATGTGGAGGTTAAAATAGGGAAAGATCAAGATCCACTTCCACCTCGTGCTGAAGCTGCTGCCACTGGTCATGGCCGAGATGATGAAATGCCATCAACGTCGTCTGCCAAGGCCGATGCCCAATGTCATAGTAGAGAGCATGTAAAATCCAAAAAAATAAAGCTCAGTAAAATGACCCAAAAATATAATTCAAAATCGTCTGAGGAGAAGCGTAAACTTGCCAATGTGCCATTTACGACATGGAGTGGCAAGGAATGGCTGAGGCCCTGGCCTATGTTCATGGCTAGTGGTTCAGCTTCACATAAGGATGGAAGCACTCATCCTCTCGCTAGAAAAATGAAAAGACTTAAGCTGGCAAAAGCACAGCAAAGAACTGTGCGTTCTTCTTAATCACAAATCCCCAAGGAGAGTCCAATTGTGTCGGTTGCGATGCCTGACCTTCCCAACACTGGACGGGAAGAGCTTGCGCTTTCCACCATTTGCATGCCCCCTGCAAGTGCTGGAAGGAGCACCCGCAGTCCTGTTCCTGATAGTCAAATTGAAGATGTCACTGTTGAAGTACACCAGGATGAGGATATGGGTGTTGCTGGCGCTGGGGAGGAAATTGACAAGGAGGATTCTGATGGTGAGGTGGTTTGTTTAAGTCAGGCACCTGGGGAGACACCTGTTGTCCATGGGACGAATATGGCCATTGACATGCCTGGTCAAAATACAAAAAAAAATCACCTCTTCGGTGTGGAATTATTTCAACACAAATACGGACAACAGGTGTCAAGCCGTGTGTTGCCTTTGTCAAGCTGTAATAAGTAGGATTAAGGATGTTAACCACCTCGGAACATCCTCCCTTATACGTCACCTGCAGCGCATTCATCATAAGTCAGTGACAAGTTCAAAAACTTTGGATGACAGCGGAAGCAGTCCACTGACCACTAAATCCCTTCCTCTTGTAACCAAGCTCCTGCAAACCACACCACCAACTCCCTCAGTGTCAATTTCCACCTTACACAGGAAAGCCAATAGTCCTGCAGGCCATGTCACTGGCAAGTCTGATGAGTCCTCTCCTGCGTGGGATTCCTCCGATGCATCCTTGAGTGTAACGCCTTTAGAATGTAAGCTCTCACGAGCAGGGCCCTCTTCCCTCATGTGCTTACCCTTTTCTTACTTTAATAATCTTCAGCTGCACCAAATCCAGCAGTCTTCTGCCACCTAATACTTATCCCAGTGTCATCTGCTGATGTAGCTATGTTTATTTACCCTGTACTTGTCCTATATTGTCGTCAACTGTAAGTTGCTGTTTTCCGGTTTGATTATTTGTTTATGTACTCTGTAATTGGGCGCTGCGGAACCCTTGTGGCGCCATATAAATAAAGGATAATAATAAAATAATAATAATGCCTACTGCTGCTGGCGCTGCTGTTGTTGCTGCTGGGAGTCGATCGGCATCCCAGAGGGGAAGTCGGAAGACCACTTGTACTACTTCCAGTAAGCAATTGACTGTCCAACAGTCCTTTGCGAGGAAGATGAAATATCACAGCAGTCATCCTGCTGCAAAGCGGATAACTCAGGTCTTGTCAGCCTGGGTGGTGAGAAACGTGGTTTCGGTATCCACCGTTAATTCAGAGGCAACTAGAGACTTGATTGAGGTACTGTGTCCCTGGTACCAAATACCATCTAGGTTACATTTCTCTAGGCAGGCGATACCGTAAATGTACACAGACCTCAGAAAAAGAGTCACCAATGTCCTAAAAAATGCAGTTGTACCCAATGTCCACTTAACCACGGACATGTGGACAAGTGGAGCAGGGCAGACTCAAGACTATATGACTGTGACAGCCCACTGGGTAGATGTATTGCCTCCCGCAGCAAGAACAGCAGCGGCGGCACCAGTAGCAGCATCTCGCAAATGCCAACTCGTTCCTAGGCAGGCTACGCTTTGTATCACCGCTTTCCATAAGAGGCACACAGCTGACAATCTCTTACGGAAACTGAGGAACACCATCGCAGAATGGCTTACTCCAATTGGACTCTCCTGGGGATTTGTGACATCGGACAACGCCAGCAATATTGTGCGTGCATTACATCTGGGCAAATTCCAGCACGTCCCATGTTTTGCACATACATTGAATTTGGTGGTGCAGAATTATTTAAAAAACAACAGGGACGTGCAAGAGATGCTGTCGGTGGCCCGAAGAATTGCGGGCCACTTTTGGCATTCAGCCACCGCGTGCCGAAGACTGGAGCACCACCAAACACTCCTGAACCTGCCCTGCCATCATCTGAAGCAAGAGGTGGTAACGAGGTGGAATTCAACCCTCTATATGCTTCAGAGCATGGAGGAGCAGCAAAAGGCCATTCAAGCCTATACATCTGCCCACGATATAGGCAAAGGAGGGGGAATGCACCTGACTCAAGCGCAGTGGAGAATGAGTTCAACGTTGTGCAAGGTTCTGCAACCCTTTGAACTTGCCACACGTGAAGTCAGTTCAGACACTGCCAGCCTGAGTCAGGTCATTCCCCTCATCAGGCTTTTGCAGAAGAAGCTGGAGACATTGAAGGAGGAGCTAAAACAGAGCGATTCCGCTAGGCATGTGGGACTTGTGGATGGAGCCCTTAATTCGCTTAACCAGGATTCACGGGTGGTTAATCTGTTGAAATCAGAGCACTACATTTTGGCCACCGTGCTCGATCCTAGATTTAAAACCTACGTTGTATCTCTCTTTCCGGCAGACACAAGTCTGCAGAGGTTCAAAGACCTGCTGGTGAGACACTTGTCAAGTCAAGCGGAACGTGACCCGTCAACAGCTCCTCCTTCACATTCTCCCGCAACTGGGGGTGCGAGGAAAAGGCTAAGAATTCCGAGCCCACCCGCTGGCGGTGATGCAGGGCAGTCTGTAGCGAGTGCTGACATCTGGTCCGGACTGAAGGACCTGCCAACGATTACTGACATGTCGTCTACTGTCACTGCATATGATTCTGTCACCATTGAAAGAATGGTGGAGGATTATATGAGTGACCGCATCCAAGTAGGCACATCAGACAGTCCGTACGTATACTGGCAGGAAAAAGAGGCAATTTGGAGGCCCTTGCAGAAACTGGCTTTATTTTACCTAAGTTGCCCCCCCTCCAGTGTGTACTCCGAAAGAGTGTTTAGTGCCGCCGCTCACCTTGTCAGCAATCGGCGTACGAGGTTACTTCCAGAAAATGTGGAGAAGATGATGTTCATCAAAATGAATTATAATCAATTCCTCCGTGGAGACATTGACCAGCAATTGCCTCCAGAAAGTACACAGGGACCTGAGATGGTGGATTCCAGTTGGTGCGCCTCTTTTTTTCTTTGCATCATGTGCTGTTTGGGGACTATTTTTTTGAAGTGCCATCCTGTCTGACACTGCAGTGCCACTCCTAGATGGGCCAGGTGTTTGTGTCGGCCACTTGTGTCGCTTAGCTTAGTCACACAGCGACCTTGGTGCGCCTCTTTTTTTCTTTGCATCATGTGCTGTTTGGGGACTATTTTTTTGAAGTGCCATCCTGCCTGACACTGCAGTGCCACTCCTAGATGGGCCAGGTGTTTGTGTCGGCCACTTGTGTCGCTTAGCTTAGCCATCCGGCGACCTCGGTGCAAATTTTAGGACTAAAAATAATATTGTGAGGTGTTCAGAATAGACTGAAAATGAGTGGAAATTATGGTTATTGAGGTTAATAATACTTTGGGATCAAAATGACCCCCAAATTCTATGATTTAAGCTGTTTTTGAGGGTTTTTTGAAAAAAACACGAATCCAAAACACCCGAATCCGACAAAAAAATTTCAGGGAGGTTTTGCCAAAACGCGTCCGAATCCAAAACATGGCCGCGGAACCGAATCCAAAACCAAAACACAAAACCCGAAAAATTTCTGGTGCACATCACTAGTTATCAAGAGTACTCATGCGCCTTACTGTATGTCTCCTTTTTATATATATACAGTATATATATCAGTGTCAATTTTATGTGCAGGCTAGCAGGGAGGGTGCCCGAGGCACTGTGGCTGCAGTCAACCCGCCAGCGTCATAAATTGTATGCGTCCGCCCGCTGCCCACACCGCACTGGCCACCTTTTGCTGCCCACATCTGGCCTTCAGCCCACTGCCTCTTGCAGCCACCCAGCTGGCCGCCTCTTGCTACCCGCACCATGTCTCCTGCCCACTGCCTCCTGCCCACCACCTCTTGCTGCCTGCTCCCCCACTGGCTGCCTCTTGCTACCCACAAACCTCCCACCCACTGCCTCTTGCTGCTTCCCCTCCACTGGCTGTCTCCTGCCTGCACCTCCCCCCCCCCCCCCCGCTGGACACCTCCCCCACTACTCATTGTGAAGCCCACCATCTCCCACCTACCGCCTATTGCTGCCCCCCCCCCCCCCCACTGACCACCACTTGCTGCCCGCATCCGGCCCCCCTACTCATTGTGAAGCTGGGCAGAAGACAGAGCTGGGAACAGGCAGACCTACTGGTGAGTGACGGGGACACAGGCAGCATCACATAAACACACATGCATACATATACAAATACACACACATACAAACACACACTCTTTCTGCTCTACCTGTTGAAATGTATTGGAATAATGTGTATAAGGGGCTACCTGGAGCAATGTGTATAAGGGGCTCTACCTGGCACACTGTGTATAAGAGTCTCTACCTGGTGAAATGTATGGGAATAATGTGTATAAGGGGCTACCTGGAGCAATGTGTGTAAGGGGCTCTACCTGGCATAATGTATATAAGGGGCTCTACCTAACATAATGTGTGTAAGGTGCTCTACCTGGTGTAAAGTGTATAAGAGGCTCTACCTGGTGCAATGTGCATATGAGGCTTTACCTGACGTAACATGTATAAGATGGTCTACCTGGTGTAACGACGTGTATAAAAGGGGCTCTACCTGGCATAATGTATATAAGGGGCTCTACTTGGCATGTATAAGGAGTACTACTGTGTGGTGTAATGTGACCAACTGACACTGCTGTCTGGTGTAATCTGAATTAGGACTACTCTGTGGCCATGCCCCTTCCCCATGAAGCCACACCTCTATATTTTAGGAGCACACCTTTGGTATGCACTGTCCCTGTTTTGAAAGGGGGGTGCCAAAGGAAACATTCACCCTGTGTGCCACAAGGTCTAGTACCGGGCCTGATATATATATATATATATATATATATATATAGATAGATAGATAGATAGATATAGATATACAGTATATAAATAAACGGGTACTGGAAATGAGGACTCATAAGGCAGGTCTTCAGGTTGAAACACAGTGTCTTTACTGGTATCAGATATTGTGCAAAGCATACACAGGCTTAGACCTGGTCACACAGGTACATAACTGCAAATAAGCAAACACAAAAATTCCTAGCACTCGGTTGGCTCAATAGTTAGTCCACTGCAGTGGCTTGCAGCCACACATGCCATGCTCTCCTGGCATGGCCAAAGTCCACAGTCCCCGGCACTACAAACTATTCCCTACTCACTGGACTCAAACAGGCATCAGATCCATGGGGCTAATTCAGACCAATCAGCATCTCAGCACAGTGATCACTTCTGCCTGATTGACAGGCAGAGACATTCACTGGGCGGGAGAGGGTGGGCCAGCTGCATTGGGCTGACATTTTGGGGGCGCGGTCCGAACAACTCAGGCATGCCCGGACCATGCGGGGGCGGGGCACGGCGGCTGCATGACATCACATGTAGCCACTGCGACTCGGAGAGCGACAGGTAGCTCCATGCCAGCACGCAGGAGCTGTATTGGTAGGGAGCTACTCTTCAGGTACAAAAGCATTGCCACCGTGTGATGCTTTTGTGCCTGTGCGCGGGGTGGGGCGGCAGAGCCAGACATGCGGGGCGGATTAATACACAAAAATTTTATTGGGTACCAAAAATGTGCGCAAGACAGCTCTAACAGATCTAGGATCCCAAATGGTATCACCACACCAGAGACAATATTTTCAAACCAAAAATCGGGAAATAAGTTCTGTATGAGCGCCCTATTAATATGATTTAAACAAGGAAATGATTATATACTGTATATTCCTTATATTATCCTCTGAGGTCTTCTTATCCAATGGCTCTTCTGATGTCTTGATCAGATGTACTTCAATCTCAAGAGGTTTGTATAGAAGAACATAAAAAAAGAAACAATGTGTAGTAATGTTTTAGAGAAATCCAATCTCTACTTCCACCAGTTCAAAAACAGAAATGTAAATATGACTAGATGACTAATTTATGCCAGGAGGGAGCGTCCCCCAACTCACAATAGAGCCCCAGTTCTGACGTGTGTAAAGGTATCTTTAATTCTTCTTTTCCTTATATAACCACCACCAGCATACTGGAAGGATAAGATGCGTACCAAAGGGCAGGATGCATACCAAACTCACTTTAAAAGCTCTATAGGTAGTGCCTATCAAGGTATCTTTAGCTTTACATCTGTGGTTCTTATAGGGATATGCGTATTACACTCACGGGTTCAGAAAGAACAGGACTCCTATCTGGGTTTCTTTCAATCCACCGTTTAAACAAGGGTTAATCCACACCAAAAAATAGATGTACGCTTCAGCACAATGAATCCACAACGTAATGATGTACGAACAAAAATCAGTCCCCAATAATTATTTTCCAGGAAAAGGTATTTATTTCATACAAATCCCCATAGCTGGGGTGTATAGAACATGAACAAAAAAATGAAAAAACTAAAAAAAATTAAAAAGACCGGGTCCAATTCATAAAACCACATCCAAAAGACAGACCATGTACAGAACATAATAATCCTTAACCAACAAAAAGTGCCAAGTGAAAAGTAGATTACCTTAGCATCTGTGTCAGGACAGAAGAATGTCACAGTGCCCAAAGCGTGTCGACGTGTTTCGGCTCTTTAGGAGCCTTTTTCAAGACATGTGGGCACTGTGAAACCTCATGTTATTTAAATGGACACTGGCCAATGGTGGGCACAGGAAATGACATCATACTTGTTCCTTCAGTAATAAACAAATTCCATCCAAAACAGAAATAATACATGTCTGGTGTTATTTATACATTTGTTTAAAATCATTCCTAATCTCTATAAATTAATACAATGCAGGTTATCTCTTATAATAATAAAATAGAGTCCGGATGTATAATTCAGACAGGAAGTGCAACTCAAAATTTCATCCCCATCTCTAATATATATAGGGATCTTAACCTCCATACCGAGGCTTAACCAAATGTTGATACCCCAACTCGATATACCCTCCAGTCATTATGCTGCCAACTGTGTTGCTGTCAAAATAGCAGCAAACCCGTCTATTTGTGTACCCGGAGACTGCCTGCATTCCACTGCGGTTCGCGTTTCACAGGCTGCTCCACATGTACATCACCACGGCGCTTCCTGCAATCCACCGCAGCCTGCATTCCACAGACAGCGCCAGGTGAACGTCACCACGGCGCCGGCCAGAATCTCTCAAAGGAGCCATCCGCATGTCGCTCAAGTGTGTCATAGATGGCGCTGCTTACACATCACTGCTGTGCCATCCACGCCTGCCCTCGGCGCCGCTTGCATTCCACCTGGATTGATACTTCCGGGACTCAATAATAAAAATTAAAAATATAACCCAAACTTCAACATAATTAGCTTAAAAGATATTGTTATCTTTTGACCATCCAAACCATGTGTTGGAATGTAGAATATAGTCCAGTACATACAATGAACTATTTGTAATGCACTCTAGACTCTCCCTGCTGACCATATTCAGTCAGTGTCACCTAGGAACAGGTGTCCACCGAACCAAGAAGAGCAGCGGGGGAGAGCTGGCGTTGCTATATTGAACAAACACACAAGCACCTTAATTCAATATCATGCAATCACAAACAAGTAGTTTTCTTCCATATGTATTCTTCCAATGTGATGTTGATCCCATAGGTCCATAAAAGTCCTCATTTGAAGCTAACCCACAACATAAAGGATCTAGAAAGACTGATTATAAAAACCATTTTTACTCGAAATCTTTATTAAGGCCTTGAGGAACAAGAGTCTTATATGTGTGAATGCAGTTCATTTCCATCTTAGTCAACATTCTGGCAATGTTCCCACCCCTGATATTCCCTTTCACTATCCTAATTCCAAGAAAACTTTTTATATGTTTAGTTGAACACTCATGGACTTCCTTAAAGTGAAGGGATAGAGCGTGTTTCCAAACCTCTCTTGATATTCCTTAAGTGTTTGGATATCCGAACCTTCAGTTGCCTAGAAGTCCTGCCTATGTAGAATTTGTCACAGGAACATTGAATCACATAGACCGTGTTTGTAGAATTACATGTAATGAAATCTCTAATGTTAACCTCAATTCCATTAATTTCTACCTTTTCAAATTTACTGGTACCTTTATAATCCGTACCTTTACAGCCCTGGCAGCTCCCACATCGGTAAAAACCCTGTGATTTTATACTATTCTTTTTAGGCATGGTTTGTAATGCACTTGATACCAGCTTAGATTTTAAATTGAGAGCTTTTCGATATATATGGATCGGTTTATCTGGAAGGGTACACCCAATTGTTGGCTCCTTTTTTAATATTCCCCAGTATTTCTTTATTATGTTTTCAATTGCTTTATGTTGACTCGTAAATCCCATAATAAAGGCCCACCTATATTTGTCAACGTTGTTTTTTTATTTTTTTGCTCCCTCGTTTTAATACTTAAAAGGTCCTTCCTATCAAGATCTTCAACCAAAGAAATTACCTTGTCCACTTTTTGCATATCATACCCACAAGTTTCAAATTTAGTTCTCATTTCTATTGCCTGATTTTTAAAAATATCCTGTTCAGTACAATTCCTCCTAAGTCATTTTATTTGTCCATTGGGTTTAGAGTTGATTCAGCTGTCATGATGACAGCTTGTCACAGGGATATACGATCCCGAATCAGTGGGTTTAGTGTAGTTCATCATCCTTTATATATACACCGTAGGAAGTTAATCATCACATCACTGACCTCAAAGGATAATATGATATTTAAATCATTAGTATTTAAATAGGTTAGGAATTGGTCAAAAAGATCCCAATTTCCTCGCCATATAAAAAATATGTCGTCAATGTAACGCATGTAGGACACTAGGGGGTATATTTACAAAGATTCGTGTTTTGCCCGTTTTGAAGGGTGTTTGAACTCGAATGGTATCGGGTGCATTTTACTGCAACTTTTTGAATCCTGATACGATCATTCACTGAGCTGCCGAGTTTTGCACAATCGTTTTTTCCGATGTCGATGTGATTCATAATATCAGGCAGTGTTTTACGGGAGTGATGAGTAAAACACTGCCTGACAAAACACAAGGAATCCCGGCCGGATCTGTGAGATTCGTGCAGGGCTTCATTGTGTACCTTAAAAAGTTGAGTAAAGTCTTAAAAAATCTGAAAAAAATTGCGTGGGGTCCCCCCTCCTAAGCACAACCAGCCTCAGGCTCTTTGAGCCGATCCTGGTTGAAAAAATATGGGGGGGGGAAATGACAGGGGTTCCCCCATATTTCATCAACCAGCACCGGGCTCTGCGCCTGGTCCTGGTTCCAAAAATACGGGGGACAAAAAGCATAGGGGTCCCCCATATTTTTGAAACCAGCACCGGGCTCCACTAGCCAGCTACATAATGCCACAGCTGGGGGACACTTTTATACTGGTCCCTGCGGCCCTGGCATTACATACCCAACTAGTCACCCCTGGCCTGGGTACCCTGGAGGAGTGGGAACCCTTTAAATCAAGGGGTCCCCCCCTCCAGCCACCCAAGGGCCAGGGGTGAAGCCCGAGGCTGTCCCCCCATCCAAGGGCGGCAGATGGGGGGCTGATAGCCTTTTGAAAAAATGTGAATATTGTTTTTAGTAGCAGTACTACAAGTCCCAGCAAGCCTCCCCCGCAAGCTGGTACTTGGAGAACCACAAGTACCAGCATGCGGTGGAAAACCGGACCCGCTGGTACCTGTAGTACTACTACTAAAAAGATACCCCCCAAAAAACAGGACACACACACCGTGAAAGTATAAGTTTATTACATACATGCACACCTCCATACATACATACTTACCTATGTTCCCACGAGGCTCGGTCCTCTTCTCCATGTAGAATCCTTGGGGTACCTGTGAAAAAAAATATACTCACATAATCCAGTGTAGAATCAGACCTTTGTATAATCCACGTACTTGGCAAAATAATAAAACGGAAACCCGACCACGCACTGAAAGGGGTCCCATGTTTACACATGGGACCCCTTTCCCCGACTGCCAGGACCCCCCCTGACTCCTGTCAAAGAGGGTCCCTTCAGCCAATCAGGGAGCGCCACGTCGTGGCACTCTCCTGATTGGCTGTGTGCTCCTGTAGTGTCTGTCAGGCTGCACACGGCAGAGATACAATGTAGCGCTTATGCGCTCCATTGTAGCCAATGGTGGGAACTTCGCAGTCAGCGGTGAGGATACTTTCGGTCAACCGTTGACCGCAAAGTTCCCACCATTGGCTACAATGGAGCGCATAGGCGCTACATTGTATCTCTGCCGTGTGCAGCCTGACAGACACTACAGGAGCACACACTCTCTGATTGGCTGAAGGGACCCTTTTTGACAGGAGTCAGGGGGGGTCCTGGCAGTTGGCGAAAGGGGTCCCATGTGTAAACATGGGACCCCTTTCAGTGCGTGGTCGGGTTTCCATTTTATTATTTTGCCAAGTACGTGGATTATACAAAGGTCTGATTCTACACTGGATTATGTGAGTATAATTTTTTTCACAGGTACCCCAAGGATTCTACATGGAGAAGAGGACCGAGCCTCGTGGGAACATAGGTAAGAATGTATGTATGTATGGAGGTGTGCATGTATGTAATAAACTTATACTTTCACGGTGTGTGTGTCCTGTTTTTTTGGGGGTATTTTTTTAGTAGTAGTACTACAGGTACCAGCGGGCCTGGTTTTCCACCGCATGCTGGTACTTGTGGTTCTCCAAGTACCAGCTTGCGGGGGAGGCTTGCTGGGACTTGTAGTACTGCTACTAAAAACAATATTCACATTTTTTCAAAAGGCTATCAGCCCCCCATCCACCACCCTTGGATGGGGGGGACAGCCTCGGGCTTCACCCCTGGCCCTTGGGTGGCTGGAGGGGGGACCCCTTGATTTAAGGGGTTCCTACTCCTCCAGGGTACCCTGGCCAGGGGTGACTAGTTGGGTATGTAATGCCAGGGCCGCAGGGACCAGTATAAAAGTGTCCCCCAGCTGTGGCATTATGTACCTGGCTAGTGGAGCCCGGTGCTGGTTTCAAAAATACGGCGGACCCCTACGCTTCTTGTCCCCCGTATTTTTGGAACCAGGACCAGGCGCAGAGCCCAGTGCTGGTTGATGAAATATGGGGGAACCCCTGTCGTTTCCCCCCCATATTTTTTCAACCAGGACCGGCTCAAAGAGCCCGAGGCTGGTTATGCTTAGGAGGGGGGACCCCACGCAATTTTTTTTCCTGTTTTTACACTAAACAGACCCTTTCCCATAGATAACCATGCACAGATCTCACTGATCCATGCATGGTTATCCAAACTCGACTGGAAAAAGCAGGTCTATTTTTTTTATGCTTTTTTTAACGAATCGAAAAAAACAGACCCGCACTTGAGCACTCAGAGACTAACACCCAAATACAAATGAATAGTGAATGCCCGTATTGTATGAAATAACAGCCGTGTTTGACCGATGGTCTATTCATTCGTATTTCGGAACTTTGAAAATCAAACCATTACGAATAGTCCAAACACTGCCGAGATTGGTGCTTAGTGAATTCCCGGATTGGGACTTAGAAAAAAAAACACAAATCGGACAAACTCGAATTCTTAGTAAATATTGGCCTAGGTTCGCTCCAAATTGGTTATTGGACCAGATGGTATTACGTTCCCACAAACCCATAAACAGATTTTCATAACTTGGAGCGAACCTAGTGCCCATTGCAGTTCCTGTTTTTGGAATAAAAAAAATAATCTTTGAATAAGAAGACATTATTGGTCAGGATGAAATGGATACCCTCTATTAACAAATTCTGCAAATCTCTTGGTATATCTGATTCATTCAAAAAATGTTTAGTTGCCTCAATTCCTTGGTCATGGTCTATATTGGTGTAGAAGGAACTCACGTCCGCAGTTACCAGGGTGAGTACCTCCTCCCATTCCACATTTTCCAAGTTTATTAAGAAATCTCAGGTATCCTTGAGATCGATTTTTTTTAACTAATGGCTGTAAGTAAAAGTCAATGTATTGTGACAAATTTGCTGTGGTGGAATCTACCCCGGAGATAATAGGTCTCCCCGGGGGATCCACCAGGATTTTATGTACTTTTGGTAACAGATAAATTTCCTGGGTTTTAGGATCATCATTCTGAATAAACAATGCCTCCTTTTCAGTAATAGTTCCCTTTTTTTAGATATTTCTCAACCAAACTCTTGAATTTCTCCTCCACAGACTTCTGGGGGTTGCCTCTTAATTTCTTATTCAGTACGTACTTGTATCATCTAGTTGTCTTAGCATTTCCTTTTCATAATTGACTAAGTCCATTACCAC
Source organism: Pseudophryne corroboree (assembly GCF_028390025.1). NCBI lineage: Eukaryota > Metazoa > Chordata > Amphibia > Anura > Myobatrachidae > Pseudophryne > Pseudophryne corroboree. Next base: position 120,995,241 of record NC_086450.1, read on the forward strand.
AATTCCCCCCCTTTATCCGCTGGCTTGATGATGAGATTATCATCACTCCTCAATTCTTTAAGAGCTTTCCTTTCTTTAAAAGTAAGGTTGGGGGTGGTTTTACACTTCTTCTGTTTTAATTCCAAATTCTCAAAATACTCTAATACCAAACCTCTAATAATATTTCTGTTTTGGATGGAATTTGTTTATTACTGAATTATTATGTCATTTCCTGTGCCCACCATTGGTCAGTGTCCATTTAAATAGCATGAGGATTCACAGTGCCCACATGTCTTGAAAAAGGCTCATAGAGAGCCAAAACGCATCGACACACTTTGGGCACTGTGACATTCTTCTGTCCTGACACAGATGCTAAGGTAATCTACTTCACTGGGCACTTTTTGCTGGTTCCGGATTTTTATGTTCTGTACATGGTCTGTCTTTTGGATGTGGTTTTATGAATTGGACCCGGTCTTTCTAATAATTTTTTTTTAAGTTTTTTTTGTTCATGGTATATACACCCCAGCTATGGGGATTTGTATGAAACAAATACCTTTCCTGGAAAATAATTCTTAGGGACTGATATTTGTTCGTACATCATTACGTTGTGCATTAATTGTGCTGAAGCGTACATCTATTTTTCGGTGTGGATTAACCCTTGTTTAAACGGTGGATTGAAAGAAACCCAGATAGGAGTCCTGTTCTTGCTGAACTCGTGAGTGTGGTACGCATATCCCTATAAGAACCATAGATGTAAAGATAAAGATACCTTGATAGGCACTACCTATAGAGTTTTTAAAGTGAGTTTGGTATGCATCCTGCCCTTTGGTACAGTACGTATCTTATCCTTCCAGCATGCTGGTGGTGGTCATATAAGGAATAGAAGAATTAAAGATACCTTTACACACATCAGAACTGGGGCTCTATTGTGAGTTGGGGTACGCTCCCTCCTGGCATAAATTAGTCATCTAGTCATATTTACATTTCTGTTTTTGAACTGGTGGAAGTAGAGATTGGATTTCTCTAAAACATTACTACACTTTTTTTTATGTTCTTTTATACAAACCTCTTGAGATTGAAGTACATCTGATCAAGACATCAGAAGAGCCGTTGGATAAGAAGACTTCAGAGGAGAATATAAGGAATGTACAGTATATATTAAATTCCTTGTTTAAATCATATCAATAGGGCGCTCATATAGAATTTATTTTCCGATTTTTGGTCTGAAAATGCGGGGCAGACTAACTCTGTGCTGGGCGTTTCCCTGCATGTCTGTGAAAGTGATCGTAGATGTGCTAAATTTAGCACATCTACGATCAAGTGCATTGGGTGAATGGGACTTTTAAACTGCCTCTGGGTGAGCTGGAAAACCTGGACTTGTTTTTCCACTTGCAACTGTGCAATCCAGAAAGCCCAGAGTTACAAATTTCCACTACAGGTGCAGACAGTTTTATAGTTAGCCACTTCCACAAACATTAATACAGCTCTAGTCTTCGGCTAATCTCATATCCATTCTGTTGGTTTCCTTGGATTACATGAACTCTCGGTTATTGATCAGCCATTGGCGTATCTATAATGGGTGCAAGGTGTGCGGTGCACATGGGCCCCTGGGTCCAGGAGGCCCATAGATCCTTCTCCCACTTAATTATACTCACATCTTTGGAGTCTCTGTGCTAGCTGCACAGTGGCAAAAATCACTCTGAAAATGGCCACTGCAGCTATTTTCTGGTGATGTGCGCATGCGCAATGGAGATGTCCCAGGCTGGGACATCACTACCCGATTACATGAAACAGTTGCGTGGCCTCATAAATGGGGTGTGGTTGAGCAGAGGGCACGTGGCCTTGTGAGCTGAACCCCCGTTTTCGTCAATCTGGGGGTTTCGGGGGATGCGACTGCCCCAGAGTGGGGGTGCTGTGGCTGCAGTGCCATAGTTGCCAACTTCCTGGCTGCTCTCTCCGGGAGATTGCAACCAGCAGGGGTGCGGAACGGAAGTATGATGCATCGAAGTGGGCGGGGCGAGGGCAGGCCAATGTAAATAGGGAAGCAGGAAGCGTGGCTGACACAATGTTCATCGTAGCCATGCCCCCTGTCCTATAATGCCAAGATTACCGGCATTATACAGCAAAGGGCATGGCTACGATGACGTGATTCAGCGAGAATCATGTAATTGGCTTCCTGGACCGCCCACTTCACTCACAAAGAGGGCGGCAGGGTCCGGGGGCACTGCAGTTATTGGGAGACTTGACTATTCCTACAGGGGGCCGGGCGGGCCACCAGATTTTTGGGAGCCTCCCGGCACTAATATGCTGGACATTATAGTACAGCAGCACTATAGCGTATACAATGAATAAAATCTTTTGTTAAACTACAAACAAGTTCATTCTCTATGCCCTCAGAAGACTATGTTGCTGACTGCCTTATTGTGTTTTGTCATAATATTTAAATGTATATAAATTCCCCACTGTCACTTTTAATTACTAGCAATTTTACTACTGTCCTTCGGTATCGCATATACTTTGTCCCATCTAAATTGATGAATGTCTGCACAGATCATACAACAGTGTCTCTTTTGTTAAGGTACAAGTATACTTGCCTGGGCTTGTGCTCCAGGGAGTCTTGGTGATAATGAGCTTTACTAGGCATTCTGAATGGGCTCTGCAACTTGCTAACAATACTTCCTGTGCTTTTCCTTTCACTAGCAGTACAACAGCAGTACAGAAGAAATTTGTTCCTGTATATATTTGTCTGTGTCTCCCTGTGGTGATGTTCAATAATGTCTGGAATTCTAGTGGATTATTTCTTTCAATTTAACAAGAGCATGACTAAAATGTACACTGCCCTGCTTTTCTGGCTCTTACACAAGACTAACTTTCTTATCCTGTTCAGTGGTGCAAGTAGAAAAAATGTCTTACGGGTACTGTGTGCCGAAGGCGCGCGCGCAAAAAAATGGGTGTGGCCAAATGCCACATGGGGCGTGGCCAATGAAAATGGGGGCGTGATACACATATGGGGGAGGGGCAGATACACGTATGACCCCAATAGTGCCAGATACACGTTGCCCCACAGTGCCAGATACATGTTGCCCCACAGTGCCAGATATACATTGCCCTACAGTGCCTGATACACATTGACTAACAGTGCCAGATACACATTGCCCCACAGTGCCAGATACAGAAATGCCCCCAGAGTGCCAGATATACATTGCCTCGCAGTGTCAGATACACGTTGCCCCACAGTGCCAGATATACATTGCCCCACAGTGCCAGATACACATTGCCCCACAGTGCCAGATACACAAATGCTCCCACTGTGTCAGATATACATTGCCCCCCGTGCCAGATACAGAAATGCCCCTACAGTGCCAGATATGCCCCCAGTGCCAGATATCCCCCAGTGCCAGGTATACATGCCCCCCCAGTGCCAGATATCCCCCAGTGCCAGGTATACATGCCCCCGTGCCAGATATCCCCCAGTGCCAGGTATACATGCCCCCCTGTGCCAGATATCCCCCAGTGCCAGGTATATATGCCCCCCAGTGCCAGATATCCCCCAGTGCCAGGTATATATGCCCCCCAGTGCCAGATATCCCCCAGTGCCAGATAGAAATGCCCCCCCAGTGCCAGATATCCCCCAGTGCCAGGTATAACATGCCCCCCCCCCCCTTCCCTGCTCACCGCTGCCGCTGGCCGCTGCCGTCCTGTGTGAGGGAAGGAGAGCGCAGCCTGTGCCTCTCCTTCCCCTCAGTCTCCGGCGGGTGTCTCACAGTTTAATTCAGCGCCGATCCGTGAGCCAATCAGAGCTCGCACCGCGAGCTCTGATTGGCTCACGGATCGGCGCTGAATTAAACTATGACACCCGCCGGAGACTGAGGGGAAGGAGAGGCACATGCTGCGCTCTCCTTCCCTCACATCAGCGGCGGTGCGAGGAGCGGCGGCCCGTCAGTGTGGGTACAGCGTACCCACGGCTAAATTCTTACGGGTACGCCGTACCCACCCGTACCCGCCCACTTGCACCACTGATCCTGTTACAAACATATTGCTCAGTAGAGGAGCTGTAAGTCTTGTCACTGTCAGAGTACAATCTTCAAGAGGTAGTTAGGATACTGGTGTATCTATAATGTGCAGAATGTGTGGTACAACGGTCCCCATACATTAAGGGAGCCACAAATTGCTCACCCCATGCCCATGTATTTATTTGCCGTGCAGCCGGCAGTGACAATTTGCACGCACTCAGGAGCTACTCGTCGCTGTGAGGGTCACAGCGGCTGCGTGTGACATCACATAGCCGCCGCGGCCCTCCCCGCTAACGCAGGCGTGTTCGGACCACGTCCCCTAAATGGCAGCCAAACACCGTCAGCCTGCCCAGCGACCGCTTCTGCCTGTCAATCAGGCAGAGGCGATCGTAGGGCTGAGACAGCCTTTGGCGCACTGCGGCACCGGCGTATGCGCAGTTCAGACCTGATCGGCTGCTGTGCAAAAACACACAGCACCAATTAGGTCTGAATTAGGCCCATATTTCTGAGGAAACCCCTATAAAATTTCAATGACAGCAGCAATTCTGCGCTTGTGACTGGCCAGGGGCGCATTAAGTGAGGGAGCTCAAGTGCAGGGCCAGTGCTAGCATATTCAGCGCCCCCCTTGCTAACTATAAATTTGCACCCTCCATCCCATACTTAATAAAGGGACAGTACGCGCCAAAGGTGTGTGCCCCAAAAAAGTTTGTGTGGTCTCACAAGGAAGGGGTATGGGCACACAACGATACCCTCAATTCAGTTGCAAAATATTATTCACATTACGTCGCCTCATATTCACATTATGTCACACAGTAGTGCCCTTCATTCACGTTCCAACACACAGTAGTACCCATTATATATGTTAAGATGAACAGTAGTGCCCCTTATACACAGTGCCCACAGTAGTGCCACTTGTACACAAAGCCCACAGTAGTGCTCCTTATACAAAAAGCCCACAGTAGTGCCCATTATATACATTGCCCACTGTAGTGCACCTTATACACATAATGACCACAGTAACAGTGCCCCTTACACATAATGCCCACAGTAGGTGTGCCCCTTACACATAATGCCCCCAGCACTAATGCCCTTTATACACAAATTGCCTACAACAGTAGTAGTAGTAGTACTGCTTATAACTATAATGCCCACAGTAATAGTGCCCCTTATACACATAATGCCCACAGTACTAGTGCTGCTTATACACATAATGCCCCAGCAGAACTACCGCTGGTGCATTGTGCTGGGGTCAGCGGTAATGAAAAGGGTAAAATTGATAGCAGTACTAATAATGAGTGAAACTGGCTCATTTCAGTATGCTGTGCTGTTGCCGGCAGCCAGGGCATGGAGACAACATAGAAAGAGGCGGTCTCTTCTGAGAAGAGGAGGGGGTACCCTTACCTTCCCTCATGTTTCCTCCCATCTCCTCTCTTCTTCTTACCATAACTTCCTCTCTGACTTTGCCAGGGTCGCATGTCACAATGTAGTGCCCGACCCTGCCACAAAAACCAGAAGAGAGAGGAGCTGCAGTTAGTTCTGCCACTTCAGGTGTCCTCAGTCACTCATCCATTAGACCCAGATTTGCCCCCCTACTGGGTAAGGTCAATTCTTTACTCACACCAGGGATCTCTCTCCTCCTCCTTCTCTTCTCTCTCTCATCTTGTCTCATCGTTCGCTCTCTCTCCTCTTCCTCTCTGTCTCTCCTCCTCTCTCCTCTCCACTCTCCTCTCTCTTTCATACTTCTCTAGCTCTCCTACTTCTCTCATCCCCCTCTCTTTCCTCCTCTCTCATTTTCTCTCTCTAACTCTCTCCTCTTTCCTTCTGCACTCTCATTTGCTCTCTCCTCATTTTCTCTCTCCCCATCTCCCTCACTCTGTCTCCCCTCCCTTTCCATCTCTTCTCTTTCTCTCCTTCCCTCCATCTTCCTCTTTCTCCACCTACTTCTCACTCTCTCCTTCCATCTCCCCCTCTCTCTCCCTTCATCTCCCCCTCCCTCTCTGTCTCTCCCTCTATTTCTCCAGCCCCTCCTTCTCTCTCTTCCTATTTCTCCATTCCTACTCCTCTCCTTCTCCATCCTTCCGTCTCCTCCCTCTCTCTCGCCTTCCTCTTTCCCTTCCTCCCCTTCACCTCCCTCTTTCTCTCTCCCTCTTTAATCATCTCCTTCTCTTTCTCCATCCATTCCACCCTTTCTCTCTTGCTCTCTCCCTACTTCTCCATCCCTCTGCTTTTCTCTTCCTCCCTTTCCCTCTGCCCCCTCTCTCTCCCCTTCCCTAACATAATTCCCCTTCTAAGCTTAAAATAAATTGTTCCTAAAATTACCTTTCCTTACTGCCATTTGACATAGTGTGAGCTTGAGGTGGTGGTTGCGGGGAGGCGGAGCATTGTTTTACACCTGGGTCCACCACTCACAGGTTTTGCCACTGTAATGCCCAGTCCAATCTCACTTGGAGTGTGTGAAATAGAAGGAATGTCAGAGTAGTGTCACTCTCAGGGGTTCCTCACACTAGCAGGTTATAAAGATTTTTAAAAAACCCATCATCATTGGCTCCTATGCCTGGAGTCTATGCACCCTTGACATGAGTGCAGTGCCTTATACAATGGTCACAATATTCAAAGTCTCAATAGTATAGATGTGAATGGTGGCGTCCTGCTATCACTCTCCACTTACCGGTAAGTGTGTGCAGCAGTTTGTTCCACCACTCTGCTGTGTGGGTATGTGCAGCCAGGCTTCCTCCACAGAACTAATTACCAGGGCATCCAGTATCATGCCAGTTCTTCTCCTGGGCCCTGATGATACCCAGAAACCCCTTACACTGTGCCTATGTATACAGAGCCTGGAAGACCTCTGTACTGCCAGGGGGGACAGCAGCAGCCGCATGTCACTCCCAGTCAACCAGTCAGATTCTACTTTTAGCAAATTCTAGAAGATAATAGCTAGAATCTGATTGGTTGCTACCCGCACTTTAGTAATTATACCCCTAGGTATCTCCTACAACACGTTTCAGCCTGTCAGCCATTGTTATGGATGGCTTTGTGGGCACAGCTAAAAAATCATCAATGTCCAATAAGTAGTAAGGTGCACTTACCAGTCATCAAATAGGTTGGTGGATCCATTGTCCTAGTGAGTACCCGGCATTATACTTCTGATACTGTATACTTTACAAATGCATTCTTTCGTTCCTTACCTGTTATAGATGCAGTTATGGGGCAGATTGAATTAGCCTCTATTTTTACTGCGTGGCTAAAGTTCCTAGTTAAATAAATCATAGCAAAGTCCTAAAACTTCAAGCTCAAAGTAAAGGATTGGAAGAATAAAAAATAAAAAAATCTGTTTTCCCAAGCTAGTTATAAAAATCCCTTGCAATATCCAATTTGCTATTAATACAGGGGCATTAGTCAGTGCAACCCTTATATAATCCATCAGTTATCTGCAGATGGCAAATGAAGATTTCAGGAACAAGTATTTTTTATTCTAGAACTTATGAATGGTTATCATTTTAACATTGTATTCTTCTTGACATTCTTCAGTCCACAATATTGGGAGGTATGGAACTAAATCTCTCTTCAAGCTTTGAAAAATCTTCCCTGGGGTGAGTTACATTACACAGTGATACCTTATTAGTAATTAGCTTTGGCTGTCTGTGGGTTTTTTCTTCTATATTTCTCTCCCCATCTCTCTCTCTTTCTTCCCCCATCTCTCTAGCTCAGTTTCTTTCTCCATAGGCCTATAACTCTCTCTCTCTTCCCTATTCTTCTCTTTCTTTCTTCTCGTTCTCTGTATCTTCTTCCATCTCTCTCTATTACCCATCTCTCGCCTTCCTCCTGCCTACTTAGATTTTTGAAACACAGGTTGAGTATCCCATATCCAAAATGCTTGGGACCACAAGTATTTTGGATATCAGATTTTTCCGTATTTTGGAATAATTGCATACCATAATGAGATATCACGGCGATGGGACACAAGTCTAGGCACAGAATGCATTTATGTTTCATATATGCCTTATACAAACAGCCTGAAGGTCATTTAATACAATATTTAGAATAATTTTGTATATTAAACAAAGTTTGTGTACATTGAGTAATCAGAAAACAAAGGCTTCACTATCTCAGTATCACTCAAAAAATTCTGTATTTCGGAATATTCCGTATTTCGGAATAATTGGATATGGGATACTCAACCTGTATTTTCCTTAATGCTTTTTTCTTTTTAAGCTATATCTATACTGTATAAATGCGAAAGCCCTCATTAATTAATTAATTCATTCACTCACTCACTCACTCACTCACTCACTCACTCACTAACTGACTCATCACTAGGGTCTATTTACTAAGCCTTGGATGGAGATAAAGCGGACATAGATAAATGACCAGCCAATGAGCTCCTAACTGCCATGTCAGACAGGGTTTGAAAAATTAGTTAGGATCTGATTGGCTGGTACTTTATCTCCGTCTGCTTTATCTCCATTCAAGGCTTAGTAAATAGACCCCTAATTCTCTTACGTCCCGATATGTTAGGAAGCTGAAATTTAACATATGTATTCTTCAGGTGGGAAATAGGAAAACTACATAATTAGAATTTTAATAGGGGCTTGACATAAGGACATCATTACCGATGCGTGGCTTGCGATAACGCCCAAACGGACAATCGTATCAACTTCGGATGAGCAAATGGTACCGGCTAGGTAATGGGTGTATCACTCACAGTGCAGTGATTTGTGATTTTGACCCCTGTCTGTAAGTTGTTCACATTATTTATCCCCATTGGAGATTTATTTATTTTTCCTGGGGTACACAACCGAACAAACTCAGGACTAGTGGGTCCATATAATGTTTTTAATATTTTATTGTTTTTATTTGGAATAAATTCCCCTTCTTTCACAAACATCATCTGTTTCTGTGAGTGATACACCCATTACCTAGCCGGTACCATTTGCTCATCCGAAGTTGTTGTGGTGGACAATATATGAACTGGTGACCAGCCCAGGGGTGACGTGACAGAAAAAGAAACCTTTCAAGGAACATAGGGAACTTACCGACGGTGAGTGTCTATATGGGATAAGATGGTGCCCAGTAGAAATAAAGGGGAGTGATACGAATGATGTTATAAAGAAACCTTTTGATGTACATCTCGCACTGTGTGGAGGTCAGTCTAGAGGTGCGAACCTTTGTTGGAAGGTAGAGGCCTATAAACTTTGAAGAAATCCCTACTTTTATAGAGATATTGTTTGAGATAATTTGGAATTTGAACCACCTTATGTTTATACTTTGTTATTGTTAATAGCGCTTGTGGACTACTCTATTTCTCCTTTTTTTTGTACATGTTTATCAAGAAGTAGTGCTCTTGAGAGTTTAGTCCAAGGCTGCACTAAGGCGCTAGTTGCACTTCTCTTGTTTTTCTTTTGAGATATGTATTCACAGCGCTTCACTTTTTCCACATTTTGTTAATGTTACAGCCTTATTCCAAAATGGAATAAATTCATTTTTCCCTCAAAATTCTATACACAATACCACATAATGACAACGTGAAAAGTTTTTTTGAGATTTTTGCAAATTTCTTAAAAATAAAACACTAAGACATCACATGTACATAAGTATTCACAGCCTTTGCCATGAAGCTCAAAATTGAGATCAGGTGCATCCTGTTTCCACTGATCATCATTGAGATGTTCCTACAGCTTAATTGGAGTCCACCTGTGGTAAATTCAGTTGATTGGACATGATTTGGAAAGGCACAAACCTGTCTATATAAGGTCCCACACTTGACAGTGCATGTCTGGGCACAAACCAAGCATGTAGTCAAAGGAATTGTCTGTAGACCTCGGAGACAGGATATTCCTGGAGAGGTGGTGGAACTCATTTACCCTGCCACCTACCCCCACCCCCCCCTTTTCTCACATTAAGCAGAACCAGGGCCAGTGCTAGTGTTTTCGACACCCCCCTGCAAACCATAAATTAGTGCCCCACTTCCCATACTTTGGAAAGAGACATTGATCTCACAAAGATGCTGCGGGGTCACATAGTACGGGCAGTACGGATGGTGTGATGGTTAGCATTACTGCCTCACAGCAATGAGGTCATGGGTTCAATTCCCATCATGGCCCTAACTGTGCGGAGTTTGTATATTCTCCCTGTACTTGCGTGGGTTTTCTCCGGGTACTCCGGTTTCCTCCCACAATCCCAAAATATACTGGTAAGTTAATTGGCTCCCAACTAAATTAAACCCCAGTGTGAATGTGTCTGTGTATACATGCGATAGGGAATATAGATTGTAAGCTCCACTGGGGCAGGGACTTAGGTGAATGGGCAAAATATTCTCTGTAAAGCGCTGCGGAATATGTGTGCGCTATATAAATAACTGGTAATAAATAAATAAATAAAAATAGTGGTACCCCCAATTAAAATTACACCACACAGTAGCACAATCTTATTCACATTACACCGCATGTAGTGCCCGATTCATATTGCACCACATAGTAATGCCCCTTATTCAGGTTACGTCACTCAGTAGTGCCCACATAAGTTGTGCTGGAAAAGGAAGCCACTGGGACCTGAGGAGGGGATGAATACTGTCCAACAGATACAGCGTGTGTGAGTACAAGGAGGGGTAAACTGTAAATGGATCCACCAGGACCTGAGGAAGGGGGAGGTGGCTGCAGCTCATCAGTAACACTAGCCCCACCTGCATCATCTATTGATGTAGTTGATGGGTCAGGTTTATCTGTTGGAATTACTGTGCAGGGCAATGGAAGTGGTGGAACTAGTTCCCCCCACGATTACAGGTGGTGGAACTCAGTTCTACCTCATTGTCCCCCCACTTTAACCCCTGCATAAAAGGTTTCAGAGACAGCAGGCACTCCAATTCATAGCCGATAAACAACTGCCCATTCTACACAGTTCAAAAGGAACACATATAGAAGGCAAACAGTGGCACTCAAGGCAGACTTGCAATAAAGTGATACCGCACATGTATACAATAGTATCAACATTTCAGACTTATCTCTGTCCTCAGGAAACAGATTAGCAAACAAACCAAAAAAGAACAGTTTTCCTAAAGCGATCCACAGTGAAATGGACCTCCATGCGTCCATCGCCACTGCCGAAGCCAGAACCACCCACACTTCCGGTTGCCTGGTACTTTCCGGACCTCTGACATCATCCGGTTTCCCCCATGACCCAGAGATGTTGGTTTGACAACCAGTTACAAAGTTGCCAACAAATTCATTACAGAGGCATCACAACGTTTGTGGCCCATTGTCCAGCAAGACAAGGCATTCAAGAATTTAAAACACTCTCAGATTATTTCCTACTACAGGAGATGTCGGAATATTCGGGATTGGATTGTACAGACGAACATCAGCAAAAGAAAGCCCCCTAATGTCCAACATATACAGGGTGCTTGCTATAGGTGTCTTTGTTGCATGACATGTAGCTTCATGATTGCGGCCAAGCACTTTTTTCGTCCACATTGCTTTTTCTTACTTTTATTGTTATGTATGTTTTGTTGTATTTGGTTTCCATCGTGGCGGCCACTTTGGTTATAGCAAAGGATGCATGGAGGTCCATTTCACTGTCGGTCTATTTAGGTAAGCTGTTCTTTTGTGGTTTGTTTGCTAATCTGTATGCCGAGGACAGAATAAAGGTGGTAATTCTTATCTGATTGCTGCTGTGTGTTTTCGCAGAGCGGGCGATCAGATCCTAACTGTGCATGCGTATTTACTGTAATGCGCACGCGCGTCGGACAACAATGGGCATAACCGGTCAGCGATGGGATGGTGCGAAAAATATGATTGCACGAGAGTTCGCAAGGGGATTGACAGGAAGAGGTCGTTTGTGGGTGGCAACTAAGTGCTTACAGGGAGTGTCCGGAAAAACGCAGACATTACCAAGCGTTTTCAGGGAGGGTGTCTGACGTCAGCTCCAGCACCGATCAGCCTGTTCTCATTGCACTGGAGGAGTACATCCTGGGCTGTGCACAGACTGCACAAAGTGGATTTTCGCAGCTCAGCTACATATGCGATCGCACAGTTGCATGGCAAATTTACACTCCCCCTGGAGGCGGCGACTATCTGAACGCAGGACAGCAAAATTAGCAGCCCAGCGATCAGATCTGAATTACCCCCAAAGTCCAAAATGTTGATACTATACGTGTGTGGTATCACACTATTGCAAGTCCGCCTTAAGTACCGTTGTTTGTTTTCTAAACATATATATAAACATAGATAAAGACTTTGCGTGAATCACGGATGTGCTGGCTCCTTTTATGTTTTTCTGCAACTTTATATGAAAGCCTGGTACTTCATTTTTGTGTGTGTGTGTGTGTGTGTGTGTATATATATGTATATATATATAATCCTCCAAGTCAGTCGGCACTCAGGTCCTAAATAGACAGCTTCCCCCCGGTGCCCGATTCCTTAAAGCAATAACTCTCCAAACGCTGCATGAACGGCACTCACAGGGTAGAACATATGAAAAAACGCTGGTATATTTATTAGTGTAACGTTTCGGAGCTGCTGCTCCTTTTTCCAGACACCAGACAGAACAAACATAGAAAAGACACTTACCCCCTCTTAACTCACCAGAATCAATGCCGCTCGGCCGCACCTGGGCGCACTTGCAGATCGGTTCCTTACACTGCGTCACCTGTAAATACATGTTTCCCTGCAAAAGCTTTAAGCATCCTCACAATGACAAGATGTTTGACATTCGTCACGTGTTGACATGTAAAAGCACACACGTGGTGTATGTAATATATTGCCCCTGTGGTTTATACTACGTGGGGCAAACCATCCATAGTTTTAGAGAACGTATGGCCCTCCATAGGTCCAACATTGATCTATCACTGGCAGGGAGAAGTGTTGATCAACCTGTAGCAAGGCACTTTAAAATGAAGGGACATTTATTATCTCATTTACGCTACTTTATTATTGATCATGTTCCGGAATCAACACGTGGGGGGGACCGGAATAGAGCATTATTGTTGTCTGAAGCCAGGTGGATGTTCAGGTTAAATACCATGGCTCCACTTGGCCTAAATGAGAAGATTAACTGGAACAGTATCATGTAGTTTTACTTTACCACTGTGCTACTGCGTTTTTCCTTTTTTTGTGTTCTTTTTTCTTTGTCGAGCCATTTGTTATGGCTTGAAGTAATTTACTATGTACAGTGCAATGGCAGGTATGCTTTAATAATCTGGAGTATACGTTCATATTATGTACATTTCCATTTAGGTATCTGTAACATTGCTTGTGTTGTGGATATCTATGTTTAGCCATTTATGTTCACATACGTAGTTGTTATGTATTTATCTATTTTGTCATTTCAGCGCCGCCCGCCTGTGTGTACAGGGAGCCTGTAGTAGTGTCTCCATGGTGACCACCGGGGCTGGAGCGCAAGCCGGCTGTTGCTATAGCAGCGGCCGGAAGTCACGGCCAGGAAGTGCGTCACCGTGTAAGGAACCGAACTGCAAGTGCGCCCAGGTGCGGGCGAGCGGCGTTGATTCTGGTGAGTTAAGAGGGGGTAAGTGTCTTTTCTATGTTTGTTCTGTCTGGTGTCTGGAAGAAGGAGCAGCAGCTCCGAAACGTTACACTAATAAATATACCAGCGTTTTTTCATATGTTCTACCCTGTGAGTGCCGTTCATGCCGCGTTTGGAGATAGATATATATATATATATATATATATATACACTGCTCAAAAAAATAAAGGGAACACTTAAACAACACAATGTAACTCCAAGACAATCACACTTCTGTGAAATCAAACTGTCCACTTAGGAAGCAACACTGATTGACAATCAATTTCACAGGCTGTTGTGCAAATGGAATAGACAACAGGTGGAAATTATAGGCAATTAGCAAGACACCCCAATAAAGGAGTTGTTCTGCAGGTGGTGACCACAGACCACTTCTCAGCTCCTATGCTTTCTGGCTGATGTTTTGGTCACTTTTGAAAGCTGACGGTGCTTTCACTCTAGTGGTAGCATGAGACGGAGTCTACAACCCACACAAGTGGCTCAGGTAGTGCAGCTCATCCAGGATGGCACATCAATGCGAGCTGTGGCAAGAAGGTTTTCTGTGTCTGTCAGCGTAGTGTCCAGAGCATGGAGGCGCTACTAGGAGACAGGCCAGTACATCAGGAGACGTGGAGGAGGCCGTAGGAGGGAAACAACCCAGCAGCAGGACCGCTACCTCCGCCTTTGTGCAAGGAGGAACAGGAGGAGCACTGCCAGAGCCCTGCAAAATGACCTCCGGCAAGCCACAAATGTGCATGTGTCTACTCAAACGATCAGAAACAGACTCCATGAGGGTGGTATGAGGTCCCGACGTCCACAGGTGGTGGTTTTGCTTACAGCCGAACACCATGCAGGATGTTTGGCATTTGCCAGAGAACACCAAGATTGGCAAATTCGCCACTGGCGCCCTGTGCTCTTCACAGATGAAAGCAGGTTCTCACTGAGCACATGTGACAGACGTGACAGAGTCTGGAGACGCCAAGGAGAACGTTCTGCTGCCTGCAACATCCTACAGCATGACCGGTTTGGCAGTGGGTCAGTAATGGTGTGGGGTGGCATTTCTTTGGGGGGGCCGCACAGCCCTCCATGTACTTGCCAGAGGTAGCCTGACTGCCATTAGGTACCGAGATGAGATCCTCAGACCCCTTGTGAGACCATATGCTGGTGCAGTTGGCCCTGGGTTCCTCCTAATGCAAGACAATGCTAGACCTCATGTGGCTGGAGTGTGTCAGCAGTTCCTGCAAGACGAAGGCATTGATGCTATGGACTAGCCCGCCCGTTCCCCAGACCTGAATCCAATTGAGCACATCTGGGACATCATGTCTCGCTCCATCCACCAACGCCACATTGCACCACAGACTGTCCAGTAGTTGGCGGATGCTTTAGTCCAGGTCTGGGAGGAGATCCCTCAGGAGACCATCCGCCACCTCATCAGCAGCATGCCCAGGCATTGTAGGGAGGTCATACAGGCACGTGGAGGCCACACACACTACTGAGGCTCATTTTGACTTGTTTTAAGGACATTACATCAAAGTTGGATCAGCCTGTAGTGTGTTTTTCCACTTTAATTTTGAGTGTGACTCCAAATCCAGGCCTCCATGGGTTAATAAATTTGATTACCATTGATCATTTCTGTGTGATTGTGTTGTCAGTACATTCAACTATGTAAAGAACAAAGTATTTAATAAGAATATTTCATTCATTCAGATATAGGATGTGTTATTTTAGTGTTCCCTTTATTTTTTTGAGCAGTGTGTATATGTATATATATATATATATATATATATATATAAACTGGAGAATATCGGCGGCACTCAGAGTCTGTACTCAATCGATCACCGTGAAAAAGCCATGTGCATTTATTAACGTTTCGGAGGACGAACCTCCTTCATCAGAACACTGCAAGAATATTTCATTCATTCAGATATAGGATGTGTTATTTTAGTGTTCCCTTTATTTTTTTGAGCAGTGTGTATATGTATATATATATATATATATCCAGAAACTGCCCCGGCACTCCTCCAAATAAGCTGGCTGTGGTGCCCTTCCTTGTGGACATGCTAATCCACCGACATGTACCAAACGAAAACAGGTGGCACTCACAGACTTGTAACTGGGTGGAAAACAAACTTCACCCCGTGAAGCTATTTATTGAAAACAACAGGTAAAGTTTCGGGGACGTGTCCCCTTCCTCAGACAATCCAACAGTGCAAAATAATGTGTATATATAGCATGCATTGACCCCACTTACCCCCACAATCACGACTCCCAGCTGCGCGGACCACGGAGTGTTCAGGCGTCCCCCGTCGTACATGATGTTTTTATTGTACATATGTTTGTTTTGGAAGGCACACTCTAGCTCCGTGCGAGCGCTGTGGATATGTGTGTCATTTTTATGATATATTTTTTCATTGTTATTGTGGTTTAAAGTGTCATTTTGTTTTTGTTTACAGAGCTCCCAGCGCGTTGCCATGGTGACCGGCAAAGCATGACTACGTCACTTCCGGGCGGGCCGTGATGCCGAGACCGGAAGTGCGGGATGGGGGACGCCTGGACACTCCGTGGTCCGCGCAGCTGGGAGTCGTGATCGTGGGGGTAAGTGGGGTCAATGCATGCTATATATACACATTATTTTGCACTGTTGAATCGTCTGAGGAAGGAGACACGTCTCCGAAACGTTACCTGTTGTTTTCAATAAATAGCTTCACGGGGTGAAGTTTGTTTTCCACCCAGTTACAAGTCTGTGAGTGCCACCTGTTTTCGTTTGGTATATATATATATATATATATATATATATTGTGGCAGGAGAGGTACTGTGTCACCTGTAAGCTACACACAGGATCCTGGGGGTGGATGGGAAGTGTTGATGGACCGGGTTTACCATCCATTGGGCCCAGACCAGGTCTTATAGGCTTCTTAGCTCAAGAAGCTGCTTCATCAGCCAGCACCTGGGTGCTGGGTTTAAAGCAGAGTCTCTCCCATGAGTCAGGGCTCCTGGCGGCAGTTAGTGCCCAGGTGATAGGTCTGCTAGGGACAGTGGGATCCGGAAGACTGGGGCACTAGTGTCAGGATGCCGGGACCTGAAGGGTTCCTTATTTAGTAAGAGGGAGTGAGGCAGGGCCTAACCTCCCTGGTTGTTTATACTAAAGATAGTGATCTTTGTTTTATGTGTGTCTCTGTATTTGAGCAACCTGAATAAAAGGTGTTTGTTGTTTTTGCACAAGCCTGGAGTCGGTCGCTGGTGGAATTTTTGAGCAGAGCATATTCTAGCAAGACTCCTGTTACAAATGGCGCCCAACATGGGGCCCTTCTGCTAGTCGTGTCACACATGGCAGAGGACCCAACAGCCGCAAGGTAGCGGCACACATACCAGCGAACTCCAGACCAAGCTGATCTCGTGGGCATCAGTACCAGACCAAGAGTGTTGTTAGTAGTGGTTAAACCCAACCCAATGGGGTAAAAATAATAAGTTTTGTTTAAACTGAATGTGTTTGATTTTGGTGCAAAGGTTTGCATTGGCAGCAAAAAGGTTAAACAGGGTGCATGACCTGTTCTGTCTTATATGCTTTGCACCATTCATTGAAAGTAGCTGTGCTGATTTGCTCTAAGGGGTTGCAAGCAGCTGATAATTTATGACTGAATTTCTTTTCCAAGCTTATTTTTATTTGTGCCTGCAAAATCTGGTTATGGGAGGCTGGTGTCCCTGTTAATTAGCTCATTAAGCTCATCAAGCAAAGTTGAAACCTTTTATAAATGTGGTTCTATTTAAATAGAGACATTTTGGTGGCACTATGTGTCCCAGCAATCCCTGAGTTCTAGTTTTAAGAGCCTGAAGGGAGAAGTTATTTATTTGCACTACCAGTGTAAGGTGTTTGATACCACTACGTACATGCTACATTTCAGTGCTTTGTTAAAAGCTTAATCTGTGCTAAAAAGAAAAAAGGAATTTTTATTTTCCCTTTCACTTACAGTTTTCAAAGGTAACAGGGTGAATAAAGATATTCAGATATACAGCATATTCTGAAGTGTCTCTCCAAATAGGTAACAAAAAGAGAATTCATGCTAAAAAAAACAAAAGGGGTGACAGCTCTAATACCTCAGGTCAGGAACTTATGTGAACCTTTTAAAGCCTCACAGTTGGAGAGTGAAGTGGAGAGATTATTGGGGAGTAATCCTGATCTTGGGGAAGATTTTAGCATGGAACCTTTTTTTTTGGTGTCACATGATAAGTGACCTTGAAAGCAATGTCCAATTAAAGGACCAGGAGCTAGAAGAGCTTAAGGAAAAATGTGATTTCCTTCAAGAGCAGGTGAACACCTTAACGCAAAAGCTGGAGGAGAAGGAATCTGACTCTCTTACCAAATTGGGAAGGAGTGGAGAAGAGATTGCCAAGCTCTCAGGCCAGGTGTCAGAGTTGCAGAAAACATTGGCAAAGGCTAAACCCAGATCTGAAAACTTTGTAGTACATAGCCAAGGACTATTAGAGCAAATCTCCTGTGACCAGACACAAAATGGAAGTCTGCTGCTGGCCAATAATGCTCTGTCGCAAGACTTGGCAGAGCTTCAGGAGGAGGTTTCTAAGCTAAAACCATTGGCTAGGCCTAGTTTCAGTTCAGAGACAGGTGTAGCTACACCAATTGCTGAAGATGTTATGCCGAATGTTGGGTCAGAGATATTATCAGTGGAAATGGAGATGCCATCTTCGGGGGAATTGACGCTGATGGTGGTGCAGGCTGTGGAGGAATGGTACCATATACCATACTGTAGTGGAACCTGGCTAAACGAGATTCCCTGTTCCATCCAGAAGGAACAGGAAAGATGAGCCAGAGTTGCCAGTGCCTAAGGCCCGGAAGGATCCCTGCTATGCCACTAGTAAGGCCATCTGCCTGGAAAGTGGAAATGAGGGCCCTTCCTCAGAGGTAGAGCATTTACAGGCACTAATGTCCATTCAGTTGGTATTGCCGTTCCAGAGCATGGAGGAAGCTGCAGCCATTATTGCGCAGCGCACAGAAAATCCACGGGAAGTTTTCAAGCAGCAAGAGAGAGCCACATCAGATGGCAGTGTTTTGTTGTTAACCCCTTGGACGGCAGTGAGAAGTTCCACCGAAGCAGCACCACCTCATTCTCCGGAAAAAGAATGTCGTAGTAGCTTGGGTGAAGAGTGGAACAAAGCCCTGAGTTCAGTAGAACCTGTTCAAGATGGAGCATGGCAGCCACAGGGGCTCACAGAAGATGTGTTTATGGAGACACGAGATGAGGATGTGGGATGCCCGGCTGTTCCACAGTTGACAGGGAGTGAGGAGGAAGCGGTAATGGAGCTGGGAGAGGTTTACTTGATGTCAAGTGATCATCCACCTCCAAAACAAGAATCCTCTAATATGCTGGATCTGTGGTAGAATGATGAACCCCAGGAATCTACCTGAACAGATGGCAATTTGATGACTACTCAAGAGCCCATTCTAGAGCATGAAGTCTTACCTGAGCTGGAGATTGCTTCTGTTGAGGTCTTGGAAACCCAGGTTCTGGACATCCAGTGCACATGTGAGACTTTCTCTGACAAATCACAGACTGGGACCGTACCTTTGGAGGTGTCTCGCCTACGTGAGCTAGTCATGGCTAGGCTAGTTGCAATGCAGGAGTCTACTTCCAATGTCATCCGGGAACCTGCTTCTGAGGGAAAGGGTGGGGGCAAAATTGGACCATGACCTCAGAACAATTAAAGTCAGGGCAGAGACTAGGTGTTACCGGTGCCAAGAGCTTGGCCATAAAAGGTGGAATTGTCCATATAGGCCAAGACCAGTGAGGGCCGGGGTGACTACTAGGCCCAGAGTGAACTTAAAATCCTTCCCCAGTCCAGAGTTGGTTAATGTCAGGTGTCACAAGCACCCAGAAAAGAATGAAGAGACTTCCTCAGTAGCCAGTAAATCCGAGCCCAATAAGGGAAACGTCCCTAAAGGTGAAAAGGTGAATAGAATAGGAAGTTTAGTGGGCAACAGGAAGTTGTCCATTAAAACTACCACTTTGGCCACTATGCCAAAGTGGAGGGAAAGGAAGGGGGCACAGTGGAGTTGGTGCCACCAACCTTTAATGGAAATAGATTCCAAGGCCAGTTAAAAGGGTCTCGGACGTGTACTTGGGAGAGGAACTTGGGACCCAGGTGTATGGCCCAAGTTATGTCCCAAAGATTTGTCATCCCAAAATAATTGGCGAAGGTGAAACCTTGCCAATGTCATATGCCGCTTTTCTGAGCCATGAAAAGCTGAGGGAAAGGGTATGTGGCAGGAGAGGTACTTTGCCACCTGTAAGCTACACACAGGGTCCTGGGGGTGGATGGGAAGTGTGGATGGACCGGGTTTACCATCCATTGGGCCCAGACCAGGTCTTATAGGCTTCTTAGCTCAAGAAGCTGCTTCATCAGCCAGCACCTGGGTGCTGGGTTTAAAGCAGAGTCTCTCCCATGAGTCAGGGCTCCTGGCGGCAGTTAGTGCCCAGGTAATAGGTCTGCTAGGGACAGTGGGATCCAGAAGACTGGGGCACTAGTGTCAGGATGCTGGGACCTGAAGGGTTCCTTATTTAGTAAGAGGGAGTGAGGCAGGGCCTAACCTCCCTGGTTGTTTATACTAAAGACAGTGGGGGCCATTCCGAGTTGATCGTAGCTGTGCTAAATTTTGCACAGCTACGATCATGTTCCCTGACATGTGGGGGAACGCCATGCACAGGGCTAGCCCGCCCCGTATGTTAGTGCCAGCCCCCCCGCAGAAGTGCAAAGGCATCGCACAGCAGCAATGCCTTCGCACTTGAGGAGTAGCTCCCGGCCAGCGCAGCTTTAGCGAGCTGGCCGGGAGCTACTCCTCGCTCCCTGGCCCGCAGCAGCTGCGTATGAAGTCACGCAGCAGCTGCGGCCCTCCCCCCATTCGGTCCGGCCACGCCTGCAATGGCCGGACCGCGCCTATGAAATGGCAGCCAAACGCCGACGTTTCGCCCCCTCCCGCCCATCGATCGCCTCTGCCTCTCAATCAGGCAGAGGCAATCGCTGTCCTGCCACAGCGTTTCGGCACATTACGGCACCGGTGCATGCGCAGCAGGGATCCGTTCGCCCTGCTGCGTTAAAACGCAGCGAGCGAACGGGTCGGAATGACCCCCCGTGATCTTTGTTTTATGTGTTTCTCTGTATTTGAGCAACCTGAATAAAAGGTGTTTGTTGTTTTTGCACAAGCCTGGAGTCGGTTGCTGGTGGAATTTTTGTAGTAGAGCATATTCTAGCAAGACTCCTGTTACAATATATATGCACAATTTTGGAACAAAGTGATCACATGCCCTTTGCATGCATCAGGACACAGTTGTGGAGAGTGCAATGTATCGATGCCTGAAAGATGTCCATGCTGGTCTATCGCACAATGCATTGCCCATGAATCGCAGATGTGACTAGTCGCACATGCCCGTAGGTGGGCACGGTAGTCGCAGTGATCCAGATGCTCAATGGTCACGGGTGTGATCAGTGTGGACTTATCTGCATATATAAACATTTAGGGCCTGATTTCAGCATACTGCATATGCGCCAAAGACAACTGATTATGCACATGCGACAGATCATATATACACACATGGACAGAACACACCATCCATAAAATGGCCAGTAACTGGTTGGCATCCATGGAAGTGTCTTCTGGGAGTGTCATAGGCACCTGTGCATGAATAAAGCATGCAGACGAAGGTGTGACGCTGGTTTCAGATGGATCTTTTCAACCTAGAAGGAGGCTGGTTCAAACACTAGATACTAATGACTGTGGCTGTGGCCAGAAAACAGTGGGCAGGATGGGTAACCACATGCAGACACACAGATTTTTAGTTGACATGGGCGGATTCACGCATTAGCATAAGAAAGTAAGTATGCTCAGGTCTGATGTAAAAGTGTCCGTGGGCGCATGCCACTCATCTTAGGCCCACAGTGCATTCATATATCCAGACTGATGATCTGACATTGTGTACTGTATATACACACTCTTTTTAGTGCAATCTAGAAATGCACTAGTCTTACAGTACTTCATAAGCACTGTATAAGCATGTGTCCCAGAAAGCGTATAAAGGAGTGATATACTGACCAACGTAAGTATGATGTGATAGTAAATTTGTGATTTAATTCCTGATCCAGAAATATGAGCAACTGAGAAATTATATCATTGACCACATTAGCGGATAAGCCTACTGTATGTATCACCAAAGTAACAGTGCACTCACGTAATGTGTTTTATCCATTACTAAAGCTTGTGTTAATATTAAGAAAATCCATATTATGAATATGAACCATAGGGCTCAGCAGAAAGTGATTCAGTGGGAGTATAAATGGAATAAAATCATCTGTCCTCCAGATGCATACAGATGCGTCCATGCTCATCTTTGCCACAATTGTATTTGCAGCAAATCGGGTGCACTAAGTGTGCCGGCAAACATGCACGAGCCTTGTGTACGCACCCACGACACATAGGATTGCGTAGTGCATATGCTCCAATGAATGGATCATACACAGGAGCGACTAGTCACAATTGTACATGTTTGTCGCAATTGCAGCAAAGATGAACGTGGACACATCTGAAGTTAGACTAAGACTCCATATTGTCGGTATTTTGTTGTGTGGCATCAGTGTGACTTGTGTGTTAATTGTGTAAAGTGATCAGTGTACAGTATATCAGTTGTGTGAAATCAGCATAAACTGTGTATAGTGATGTGTATATTGGCTGCCTGATATCAGTGTTACCTATGTGTAGTGACAGGTATAGTGTGGAGCGCACACAGTATTGCCCATTTATTTTATATGGATGAAAGGGCAGCCTCACACTGGTTACAACTATAACCTCATCCCAAAAGGATCACTTATGTGAGGTGGAGCAGTTATTCTTCTTTCCTTCTGCCCCTCTGGTGGCTGGTCACACTGAATAAGCTTTGTACTACCTCCAGCGGTGGCTCCTACCTTAATGGAGGAGGAGGGCTGCCGCGGACCAGTTCCCATGTAGAGGAGAGAGCTGCTGCTGCAGTCGACTGGGCCCCAGGGAGGGGAGAGAGCCGCTGCTGCTGGCTGGGTCCTGGGTCCGCCCATGCGCAATCAAGCGGCGGCCTGACTGCGCATGTGCAAAACCCCAGCTTCTAAAGACTGTATCGGCTGCAGTCCATAAAAGCCAGTGTTTGCGCATGTACAGTCAAGCTGCCGCTTGACTGCACATGCGCCGATCGCTCTTAGGTGATCGCAGCCTGGTCTGCCAGTCCCAGAGGGAGGAGACACCTCCCAATGGCACTGCCTGTACTGGGGTTGACTGGCATGTAGGACTTCTAATAGAAGTCATTACTGCCAGTCACTGTGTAGCCAGTGCAGTCACAGACTAGCTCATTCCCGTTTGTGGTGGATATTACTGGGAGGGCTGCAGTCCTGCAGCCCACAGGTAAAATCTGCCACTGGCTACCTCCCTTCAGTGGCACTCTGCTTATGCATTTCCCCTTTGGGCCCCTAATGCCTAGGGTCACCACCTTTGTTCTGTCAAAATACAGGATTGCTTAGGGCATGGTTATATACGGGGCGTGGCCATTTTTCCTTAAAAAAAGTAAAAAAAAAATACTATGTGCAGTGCTGCGGAGCTGCAAAAAGGAACAGCAGCTGCCCAGGGTTCCTCCAATAATCCCGGATCTGGGTGAAGATGTTTTTTTGCGTGTACTAAATAAAAATACACCTTATCTAAATGGTGGTTTTTCTGTAACAGTATACCTCTGGAGAACTTGATCCTCCCTAGGCAGACAGTCTTCAGTCAGTATTCAATATTCATGTAGGAGATCACAAGGTCCGTAAGATGCCTGTTTGAGTAGGAATATAAACCATTTGGTTCCCCCAGCACCCTGAATGTTAACAGTAACCAGATATAAATCCCACATAATAATAGAATTCAGAGATCTTCGTTACACATATTTGCGCAAATGTGTGGTTAAGCCCCAAAGCCGCATCAAGGCGTCTCTGTATATTTGGGGTCCCTAGCGCTATATCTAGGTGCAGGGTGTGGCACCCCAAAACACCAGCATAAGCCAGAAAGCCCAGCGTAGCATACCAGTGAAAAACTATAGTGTTAATAAATTAGTATTTAGGAAGCCGAAGCTATAGAGAGGGTGATACAAACATGAAATGTAATTAAAATAGAGAAATAGTGTTAAAAAATTAATAAGTGAAAAGTGTTAATAGAATGTAAAGGTATGCCACACTAAAGCCATCCAGCTCAGCCAGTCTAGAGGCACCACACCTCACACCTCCATTACCCCAATCTGGGTCTAATATTAACCAGCAAGGAGCCACATGATAATGGCTCCTTACTGTAATATGTCTAAGCTAAGAGCTACCTACCTTGGAACAACCCCATAATGCTCCATGTGGCATGTCAGGGCCTGCACCTCCTCCTAATGCAGGAACCTCTCTGCCTCCACACATTTGCGCAAATATGTGTAACGAAGTTCTCTGAATTCTATTATTATGTGGGATTTATATCTGGTTACTGTTATCATTCAGGGTGCTGGGGGAACCAAATGGCTTTTTTTCTTGCTCAGAAATACCCCTCCCTTTCGAGCACCTGAATGATATCACTAAGCTAATTGAGCATCTACCAATATATATATGTCTGTTGTGAGAGGCAGAGAGGTTCATGCATTAGGAGGAGGTGCAGACCCTGACATGCCACATGGAGCATTATGGGGTTGTTCCAAGGTAGGTAGCTCTTAGCTTAGACATATTATAGTAAGGAGCCATTATCATGTGGCTCCTTTCTGGTTAATATTAGACCCAGATTGGGGTAATGGAGGTGTGAGGTGTGGTGCCTCTAGACTGGCTGAGCTGGATGGCTTTAGTGTGGCATACCTTTACATTGTATTAACACTTTTCAATTATTAATTTTTTAACACTATATCTCTATTTTAATTACATTTCATGTTTGTATCACCCTCTCTATAGCTTCGGCTTCCTAAATACTAATTTATTAACACTATAGTTTTTCACTGGTATGCTACGCTGGGCTTTCTGGCTTATGCTGGTGTTTTGGGGTGCCACACCCTGCACCTAGATATAGCGCTAGGGACCCCAAATATACAGAGACGCCTTGATGCGGCTTTGGGGCTTAACCACACATTTGCGCAAATATGTGTAACAAAGATCTCTGAATTCTATTATTATGTGGGATTTATAATAAGAATTTACTTACCGATAATTCTATTTCTCGTAGTCCGTAGTGGATGCTGGGGACTCCGTCAGGACCATGGGGTTTAGCGGCTCCGCAGGAGACAGGGCACAATAATAAAAGCTTTAGGATCAGGTGGTGTGCACTGGCTCCTCCCCCTATGACCCTCCTCCAAGCCTCAGTTAGGATACTGTGCCCGGACGAGCGTGCATAATAAGGAAGGATATTGAATCCCGGGTAAGACTCATACCAGCCACACCAATCACACCGTACAACCTGTGATCTGAACCCAGTTAACAGTATGATAACAACGAAGGAGCCTCTGAAAAGATGGCTCACAACAAGAATAACCCGATTTTTGTAACAATAACTATGTACAAGTATTGCAGACAATCCGCACTTGGGATGGGCGCCCAGCATCCACTACGGACTACGAGAAATAGAATTATCGGTAAGTAAATTCTTATTTTCTCTAACGTCCTAAGTGGATGCTGGGGACTCCGTCAGGACCATGGGGATTATACCAAAGCTCCCAAACGGGCGGGAGAGTGCGGATGACTCTGCAGCACCGAATGTGAGAACTCCAGGTCCTCCTCAGTCAGGGTGTGCCCCTGACCAAGTAGCAGCTTGGCAAAGTTGTAAAGCCGAGACCCCTCGGGCAGCCGCCCAAGATGAGCCAACTTCCTTGTGGAATGGGCTTTTACTGATTTTGGCTGTGGCAAGGCTGCCACAGAATGTGCAAGCTGAATTGTACTACAAATCCAGCGAGCAATCGTCTGCTTAGAAGCAGGAACACCCATCTTGTTGGGTGCATACAGGCTAAACAGCGAGTCAGATTTTCTGACTCCAGTCGTCCTGGAAACATATATTTTCAGGGCCCTGACAACGTTAAGTAACTTGGAGTCCTCCAAGTCCCTAGTAGCCGCAGGTACCACAATAGGTTGGTTCATGTGAAAAACAGAAAACACCTTAAGGAGAAATTGAGGATGAGTCCTCAATTCTGCCCTGTCAGAATAAAAAATTAAGTAAGGGCTTTTATATGATAAAGCCGCCCATTCTGACACACGCCTGGCTGAAGCCAGGGCTAATAGAATTTTCACCTTCCATGTGAAATATTTTAATTCCACAGTGGTGAGTGGATCAAACCAATGTGACTTTAGGAAACTCAAAACAACATTGAGATCCCAAGGTGCCACTGGGGGCACAAAAGGAGGCTGTATATGCAGTACCCCTTTTACAAACGTCTGAACTTCAGGCACTGAAGCCAGTTCTTTCTGGAAGAAATTCGACAGGGTCGAAATTTGAACCTTAATGGACCCTAATTTTAGGCCCATAGACAGTCCTGTTTTCAGGAAATGTAGGAAACGACCAAGTTGGAATTCCTCTGTAGGGACCTTCTTGGCCTCACACCACGCAACATATTTTCGCCCAATGCGGTGAAAATGTTTTGCGATTACATCCTTCCTGGCTTCGACCAGGGTAGGGATGACTTCATCTGGAATGCCCTTTCAGGATCCGGCGTTCAACTGCCATGCCGTCAAACGCAGCCGCGGTAAGTCTTGGAACAGACAAGGCCCCTGCTGGAGCAGGTCCTCTCTTAAAGGTAGAGGCCACGGTTCTTCCGTGAGCATCTCTTGAAGTTCCGGGTACCAAGTCCTTCTTGACCCATCCGGAACCACTAGTATCGTTCTTACTCATCTCCTTCTTATGATTCTCAGTACTTTTGGTATGAGATGCATAGGAGGGAAAACATACCCTGACTGGTACACCCACAGTGTTACCAGAGCGTCCACCGCTATTGCCTGAGGGTCCCTTGACCTGGCGCAATATCTGTCTAGTTTTTTGTTCAGGCGGGACGCCATCATGTCCACCTTTGGTTTTTCCCAACGGTTTACAATCATGTGGAAGACTTCCCGCTGAAGTCCCCACTCTCCCGGGTGGAGGTTATGCCTGCTGAGGAAGTCTGCTTCCCAGTTTTCCACTCCCGGAATTAACACTGCTGAGAGTGTTATCACATGATTTTTCGCCCAGCGAAGAATCCTTGCAGTTTCTGCCATTTCCCTCCTGCTTCATGTGCCGCCCTGTCTGTTTACGTGGGCGACTGCCGTGATGTTGTCCCACTGGATCAATACCGGCTGACCTTGAAGCAGAGGTCTTGCTAAGCTTAGAGCCTTGTAAATTGCCCTTAGCTCCAGTATATTTATGTGGAGAGAAGTCTCCAGACTTGATCACACTCCCTGGAAATTTTTTCCTTGTGTGACTGCTCCCCAGCCACTAAGGCTGGCATCCGTGGTCACCAGGACCCAGTCCTGAATGTCGAATCTGCGGCCCTTTCATAGATGAGCACTCTGCAGCCACCGCAGAAGAAAACACCCTTGTCCTTGGAGACAGGGTTATCCGCTGATGCATCTGAAGATGCGATCCGGACCATTTTCCCAGCAGATTCCACTGAAAGGTTCTTGCGTGAAATCTACCGAATGGGATCGCTTTGTAAGAAACCACCATTTTTCACAGGACCCTTGTGCAATGATGCACTGATACTTTTCCTGGTTTTAGGAGGTTCCTGACTAGCTCGGATAACTCCCTGGCCTTCTTCTCCGGGAGAAAACATCCTTTTCTGGACTGTGTCCAGAATCATTCCTAGGAACATTAGACGTGTCGTCGGAAAAAGCTGCGATTTTGGAATATTTAGAATCCACTCGTGCTGTCGTAGAACTACTTGAGATAGTGCTACTCCGACCGCCAACTGTTCTCTGGACCTTGCCCTTATCAGGAAAGCGTCCATATTTCTTTTAGGAAGAATCATCATTTCGGCCATTACCATGGTAAAGACCCGGGGTGCCGTGGACAATCCAAACGGCAGCGTCTGAACTGATAGTGACAGTTCTGTACCACGAACCTGAGATACCCTTGGTGAGAAGGGCAAAATTTGGACATGTAGGTAAGCGTCCCTGATATCCAGTGACACCATATCGTCCTGGTTCGCTATCACTGCTCTGAGTGACTCCATCTTGATTTGAACCCTTGTATGTAATTGTTCAAATCTTTTAGATCTCACCGAGCCGTTTGGCTTCAGTACCACAATATAGTGTGGAATAATACCCCTTCCCTTGTTGTAGGAGGGGTACTTTGATTATCACCTGCTGGGAATACAGCCTGTGAATTTTTTCCCAATACTGCCTCCCTGTCGGAGGGAGACGTTGGTAAAGCAGACTTCAGGAACTTGTGAGGGGAAGACGTCTCGAATTTCCAATGTACACCTGGGATACTACGTGTAGGATCCAGGAGTCCACTTGCGAGTGAGCCCACTGCGTGCTGAAACTCTTGAGATGACCCCCCACCGCACCTGAGTCCGCTTGTATGGCCCCAGCGTCATGCTGCGGACTTGGCAGAAGCTGTGGAGGACTTCTGTTCCTGGGAATGGGCTGCCTGCTGCAGTCTTCTTCCCTTTCCTCTAACCCTGGGCAGATATGACTGGCCTTTTGCCCGCCTGCCTTTATGGGTACGAAAGGACTGAGACTGAAAAGACTGTGTCCTTTTCTGCTGAGATGTGACTTGGGGTAATAAAAGTGGATTTTCCAGCTGTTGCCATGGCCACCAGGTCCGATGGACCGCCCCTTTATACGGCAATACTTCCATGTGCCGTCTGGAATCTGCATCACCTGACCACTGTCGTGTCTATAAACATCGTCTGGCAGATATGGACATCACATCTACTCTTGATGCCAGAATGCAAATATCCCTCTGCGCATCTCGCATATATAGAAATGCATCCTTAAAATGCTCTATAGTCAATAAAATATTGTTCCTGTCAAGGGTATCAATATTTTCAGTCAGGAAATCCGACCAAGCCCCCCCAGCGCTGCACATCCAGGCTGAGGCGATTGCTGGTCGTAGTATAACACCAGTATGTGTGTATATACTTTTAAGGATATTTTTCAGCTTCCTATCAGCTGGCTCCTTGAGGGCGGCCGTATCTGGAGACGGTAACGCCACTTGTTTTTATAAGCGTGTGAGCGCCTTATCCACCCTAAGGTGTGTTTCCCAACTCGCCCTCACTTCTGGCGGGAAAGGGTATACCTCCAATAATTTTCTATCGGAGGAAACCCACGTATCATCACACACTTTAATTTATCTGATTCAGGAAAAACTACAAGTAGATTATTCCCACCCTACATAATACCCTTATTTGTGGTACTTGTAGTATCAGAAATATGTAACACCTCCTTCATTGCCCTTAACATGTAACGTGTGGCCCTAAAGGAAAATACGTTTGTTTCTTCACCGTCGACACTGAAGTCAGTGTCCGTGTCTGTGTCGACCACTGAGGTAAATGGGCGTTTTTACAAGCCCCTGACGGTGTCTGAGACGCCTGGACAGGTACTAATTTGTTTGCCGGCCGTCTCATGTCGTCAACCGACCTTGCATCGTGTTGACATTATCACGTAATTCCTAAATAAGCCATCCATTCCGGTGTCGACTCCCTAGAGAGTGACATCACCAATACAGGCAATTTGCTCCGCCTCCTCACCAACATCGTCCTCCTACATGTCGACACACACGTACCGACACACAGCACACACACAGGGAATGCTCTGATAGAGGACAGGACCCCACTAGCCCTTTGGGGAGACAGAGGGAGAGTTTGCCAGCACACACCAAAAACGCTATAATTATACAGGGACAACCCCTTATACAAGTGTTTTCCCTTATAGCATTTTCACATATGTAATCATATCGCCAAATAAGTGCCCCCCCTCTCTGTTTTAACCCTGTTTCTGTAGTGCAGTGCAGGGGAGAGCCTGGGAGCCTTCCTCACAGCAGAGCTGAGCAGGAAAATGGCGCCGTGTGCTAAGGAGAATAGGCCCCGCCCCCTAAAACGGCAGGCTCTTCTCCCGGAGTTTGTGAGATCTGGCAGGGGTTAAATACATCCATATAGCCTCAAGGGCTATATGTGATGTATTTTAGCCATAAAAGGTATAATACATTGCTGCCCAGGGCGCCCCCCCCAGCGCCCTGCACCCTCAGTGACCGCCGGTATGAAGTGTGCTGACAACAATGGCGCACAGCTGCAGTGCTGTGCGCTACCTTATGAAGACTGAAAGTCTTCTGCCGCCTGTTTCTGGACCTCTGGACCTCTTCAACTTCGGCATCTGCAAGGGGGGTCGGCGGCACGGCTCCGGGACGAACCCCAGGGTGAGACCTGTGTTCCGACTCCCTCTGGAGCTAATGGTGTCCAGTAGCCTAAGAAGCAAATCCATCCTGCACGCAGGTGAGTTTACTTCTCTCCCCTAAGTCCCTCGTAGCAGTGAGCCTGTTGCCAGCAGGACTCACTGAAAATAAAAAACCTAACTTAAACTTTTATTCTAAGCAGCTCAGGAGAGCCACCTAGATTGCACCCTTCTCGGCCGGGCACAAGAATCTAACTGAGGCTTGGAGGAGGGTCATAGGGGGAGGAGCCAGTGCACACCACCTGATCCTAAAGCTTTTATTATTGTGCCCTGTCTCCTGCGGAGCCGCTAAACCCCATGGTCCTGACGGAGTCCCCAGCATCCACTTAGGACGTTAGAGAAATCTGGTTACTGTTATCATTCAGGGTGCTGGGGGAACCAAATGGCTTTTTTTTTTGCTCAGAAATACCCCTCCCTTTCGAGCACCTGAATGATATCACTAAGCTAATTGAGCATCTACCAATATATATATGTGAGTAGGAATATAACCAATGTCCCTTCTATCCTCCATGTGCCTCCAGCCTCCAACATCCTTGTCACTCCAGCCTCCTGCCTCCCTGTCACTCTGGCCTCCTGTCCCCTGTCATTACAGCCTCCTGCCAAGCTATCACTCCAGCTTCCTGCCCCATCAATCCAGCTTCCAGCCTCCTCTCCCCTGTCACTCTAGCATCCTGCCCCTGTCACTCTAGCATCCTGCCCCATGTCACTCCAGCATCCTACCCCACTGTCACTCCAGCTTCTTATTCCACTGTCTCACCTCTCTAGTCCTGCCTGCAGGCCCAGGGCTAGGAATTGGAAAGTAATGGATAATGACAACTTGCCAAAGGAGTGCTGTGCTGCTGAACAGCAGGACTCAGGAGACCTTGTTCACTCCCAGTCTGTCGTCTCTGAGATGAGTAGTCAGCAGTCATCGGCAGCCTCAGGCTCTCACAGTCAGCCAGGGTGGGACAATGCCAAATGCTGTGCAACTTTCCGTCCGCAGGGCAGGCAGAGAGACAGGGTAAAGCCGAGGCAGGCTGGCATCCACTCTCCACAAGGCAGTTCTTCAGGATGGAGCCAGACGTACAGTAGCTCGCAATCAGCATTACACAGCTGTGCACTGCTGCTGGGTGGCTGGGTAGCACACAGGCCAGCAACATTATAGGCTGAAAGTGCTGGCACTCTTGAACTTGGAGGCAAAGCTGAGAGGTCCACTTCACACAGTCCAGCCACAGCTATGTGAGACCAGACCTAATAAAGGGACAAACTGTGTCTGTATTGTCCCTGTCAATTACAGGATGATCCTGTACAATAGAGGATGAGTGGCAACCCTACTCAAGACCCTGTCCAACACTGCTCTAGGCTCCTTTGCCCCCACTATACAAACAATATATAATAAACTACAGAGTGGGATTTGTGAAAGACAATATGTATATTCAGGTAAGGATGGGTATTTTGTGTTCTAAGCTGTAATTTCTATTAGAATTTAGCCAAGCATTCAACTAGATAACTTAATATTTGACTAATAATAATAATAATAATAATAATAATAATAATAATAATAATACCACCATAATAATCTCTAGCTGTAATACTTTGGCATATTGTTAGGAAAGGATACTTCTCTGTTTGCTAAAGGGATTTGTTTGTCCAGCTAGAAGATCATAAACTGTGCTCTCTCTGGCATTGGATTTAGCACCTGATGTGACCTGGAAGAACAGTTTGTGCCTCATTAAGAATTAAGAGTAAAAACTGCCAGAATCTAACTGGAAGGTGTAATTTTGTATCTTGGCAAAACCATGTTGTGCTGCAAAGCGGGAAATGTACCCTAGAAATTGCATTGTTAAAAAAATAAGCTTCCCAGTATTGTATTGTGCAAACATATACAGACAGCACTTTCAGCCTTGCAAGTATATATAAACATGCATTTGCACTTCTTGCATAGTGATATTGTTTATCCGGATGTGAAGGAATCCTTTTGTTTATATTTAAGTAAGCTTAGGGCAAGTTGTGTAATAACCACAATCTTAGGTGACAATGTTAACATTTATGTTCCTAATAATATTTGCATAGGTGTGCGCAGCATATTTTATTAGGGGGTGCACAAATGGAGTGGCGTGCCTAGCACCGCCTATTGGGTGTACCTAGCACCGCCTACTGGACGATCCAAGCACCATATATTAGCAGTTAATGCAAACTAGATAATATAGGGAATGTGATTAAATAGAGCACAGGTTCTCAAACTCGGTCCTCAGGACCCCACACAGTCCATGTTTTGCAGGTCACCTGTAGATTTTTAAAATGTGACAGTTGGTGATACACAGTGCACCTGCTGGGTGACATGGAAAACGTGAACCGTGTGGGGTCCTGAGGACCGAGTTTGAGAACCACTGAAATAGAGTGTACAGTGAGGGCTCACAGATGTTTATTAAACCTAACAAGCTGTAAGCCTGGGACCTCGCTGACATCTGTTCGTTGCCCCCTATTGCTCCTGTCGGGATCCTGATGAAGTGATCCATGAAACGCGTTAGAGTGTGGCTTACTGACGTCACCACAGTAGGCTCGCAGCTCCGGTTAGCTCGCTCTGAGGTGGTCCGACACGAAGAGGTTCCCGGCTCTGTGAGACGAGGTAGTGTGGTGCAAGATCCCGACAGGAGCAGAATGAAGCTGGAGTTTTGCCTGGTGGAGTATTATTGATTCAAATCATATGGTAACCAACCCACACAGTAGATTGCAATGGTACGGGAGGCTATAAGATAAGATCACCACACATACTCTATAAAAATTGGTCCCACGAACGTATTACACCATTGGGGTCCTGCCTCTGTTCTCTATTTCTTGTCTCACGAGGGGCGATTAAAGGGAAGGAGAGTATTGGACCTCACCGCAGTCCGGAAGGAAAAAAGATACCTTTATGGACACTTCATGCACATTGTAAATGTGAGTACGGTGCGTACTAGTTGAGAACTTTCCTGACATTCCCTCATGATATACATCTAGCAATCACCTACATTTGTGACATCCTACTATTTCCATTTTGAACAAACTGAACTGTCTATTCTCCCCCCATTTGGGGTTTGGGGTTTTGTTGAAAAACTGACAGTATTTTGAAGACTTACGGATAGCGCAGTAGAAGGCGGACTTTTTGTTTTTGTTGTATTGCTTTGGTGGAGAGAGAGTGACCTCTCCTTGTTCGCCCTCACTGCGGCCATCTAGGGGCGCAGTTAATCTTTACCGTAATTTCTTGTATACATATGTGGATTGTGATAAATGGGCCCCAGTGAAACCATGTAGGAAGAGATATGTCCTATTAATGACATATAAATGGAGCATAACTAAAAATGGACAAAGGGCACAATGTGGCATCTGTTAAAATGCAGAGGACAATTCAAATTGCACCACACCCGTGCTGCGATGTGGAGAGGGTTACTGCGCAGTCTCCATGATGCTCTGCTGGGGAGGCAGCAAATACTTAACCAAGATGGCCACCATTTGGGCTTTAGCGCTTGCGCAGCACCATCTTGCCACTGTGAATGAGAGCTACAGAGACACAGACGTGTTCCACTAAGCTCTGGTGAGACTCTGTGATTTATACCTCAGAAGTACAGATACCAGCTATTCCTGTATACCGCTACTGCTTGTATATGCACCGCTACTTCTGTCCTTTGAGGCTTTTCTTCCTGTCATGCAGTGCCGTATCCAGAGGCGGATTGGTCATAGGGTTTACAGGGAAGATTCCCGGTGGGCCGACGCACCCGTGGGGCCTGTTTTGTGGTCCTTTTTATAGACATAGTGAATACGATGCAAAATAATTTGCATATATGAAAATTAGTTTGCCACTTAGCCTGTGATTGCAGATGATCTAGTGTATGCTCTGTCTGCCTGCTTGACTGACATATAAGATTGAGTGAATATTGATTGGGATTTGGTTGGTGTAATAAGCAAGAAAATATATCTTTCTAAAGAATGATATAGTTTCCTAAATTCTGAAGGTGTATGATATAATGTGCTCATAAAATTTAATTTATTTCTTTTTAACTTCCCCCTTGATGCTGGACAAGCCCACTACCTGGAAAGTCTTGGGGGAAGGGTGCTGCTGCCATGGCTAGACCTTACACCTCTGGTGCTGCCCATGTGGGGCCACTAGTACTAATTTTTCCAGGGCCGCTTTTTGTTCCCAATCCGCCCCTGGCCATATCTATAATGGGTGCAGTGCACACAGGCCCCCCATGTCCAGAAGGGCCCACACCGCACACCCTGCACTCATTTTTTAAATACTCACCTCTCCCACCTGCGGCAGCACCTCTCCACAGATCTCCGGTAAATTGCGCTGCGGCCATTGTTCCGGAGATTTGCACATATACAACAGAGTTTGTGTTGCGCCGTTGCATGGGAGGGAAAAGGCCATGATCTCTGTCTGAGGACTGCTATTTCCTTGCGCGACCCCACGGCTGGCTTGCGCGACCCCACGCAGACAGCCAGTGATACTGCAGATGATCCGATCCTTAGATGCAATTCGGATGAGTAATGCAGCAGGAGGCATGATGCCTCCTGCTGCATTAACATGTTAGTGCTATCACTGCTGCTTTTATGTAAGCAGCAGTGATATCAACGCCAACCACAGGCCAGATGTAATGCTATCCGTTGGCCTGAGGTGCGAGTTGCCGGCTGAAATCGGATGTTTTTTTACAGTGCCAATCATTTACAAAGCAAAACCATGCCTTGTAAATGATTGCCGCTTTAAAAAACGTCTAAGTTCGGTCGGCAGCCCTCACCTCCGGTCAATTCGGATGGCATTACATCCGGCCCCACATTTGAATCAGGCCCAATGTGCCAAGATCTTTTGAAGCAATGTATAGAGCAGTAACACATAGAGAGAATTATGATAATTACTGATTCTAGCACTTCATACAAACATGACCAGAGGCATAACTAGGATTGATGGGGTCTCAGGTTAAAAAAAAAATGATATTGCTATTCCTTATGACACCAGTTACAAAATAATCACCACTGCTCAGGGGCATTTCAACAGAGGAGGGGGCCTGTGTGCACCTCCGGGTGGGACGACACCCCTGCTTGGTGCAGTAGTCTACGGCATATGCCAGAAATGCCCTGCTTACCAGGGACGTGCAAGTCAGGGTAGGCAGGCGAGGCAGTGCCTCCCGTCATTAATTATTATAACAATACAAAGAAGTATATGCTTTAAACTTTGTATTATTTTAAAAAATGTTACCATGTAAAAAGTGTCTTACAGTAAATGGGTGTCGGAGGCACCGCTCTCGGTGCCTCCCGATGTCAATATGAAAGGGCCGGAAGCGGGGGGTGGGGCCAGGCATCGGCAAGTAAAAGCCGATTAAAAAAAGCCCTGCAAGGGGCACTAGTATAAGTGCCTCTTTGACAGGGGCATGCTTTCAGCACATTTGAAAGCACTCCCCTGTCACTCAGTTAGATGTGATTGGGCAGCGGGCACAGGGTTTGCCCCTGTCATCTAATGCAGAGCAGCTGAGAGGATGGGGAGAAGGGGCCGCGATTCCCTCTTCTCTCCCAATTGCTTCGGACCCCCTTCCGTCACTGGCTCCCAGCGGCTGACCAGTCACACCAGGGGAGCCCTGTTGCAAGGCAACACAGCAGTAACTCTGCGGCTTGCACTCCATCAGCCTGCTGTACACTCACCATCCAGGGCGACCCTGTACAGGTGGAACGGCGGAGCGAGGCAGCGCTGGAGGATGAGCACATCACAGGGAGCAGGTAAGTGGCGCACGCGGAGGTGGGGGAAATGATCCATCACCGCTGCACATCGATTTTTTTTTTCTCTCAGAGGTCGGGCTGTGATCTCGGCTGCTCTTCACAGCTACAGTGTTTGCCGAGCAGGGCTGGAGGAAAATAGGCAGCTCCCATGGTCCTTTGCACTCACTGCTCCTCGACTCCAAGCAGCACAGCTGAGCTGCTGAATTGCCACATGTATCCCTGTCAGGTGCCATCTTCCTTTTATGCTATTGGTGTTGGGCAAGCAGAAATTGTGTGTGTGTGTGTGTGTGTGTGTGTGTGTGTGTGTGTGTGTGTGTGTGTGTGTGTGGGGGCAGTCTGCAGTCCCTGGGCGGGATGTACTAAAGCAAAAATGCTGTAAACCCCCGAAAACGGGGGGTTTACCGCATTTTCAAATTTACTAAGACCGTACCGCAGCGTTTTCGCCGTCCAGGGTATCGCCATCTCTGGATACATCCCGACCTATGTGTGTATGTGATCTGCAGTCCGAGTATTTGTGCAGGGGAGGGAGCAATCTCAGTGTCAGTGTGTGTGTATGTGAGTAATCTGCAGTCAGTTTGTGTGTGTGGTGATGTGGGTGGGGTGCAGTTTGCTCTCCATGTGTGTTTGTGTGAAGTGCAGTCCAAATGTGTATGGGGGGGCAGCCTGCTTTCCCCAGCATCACCCTGTCCCTGCTGTCACCCTATCCCTGTCACCATTTCCCTGGCATCACCCTCTCTCCCTGTGATCCACTGCTGTTACCCTCTCCCTGTCACCCGCTCCTGTCACTTTCTCCCTGGCATCACCCTCTCCCTGTCATCCGCTGCCGTTACCCTCTCCCTGTCACCCACTGCTGTCACCATCTCCCTGGTGTCACCCTCTCTCTCTCACCCACTGCTGTCACTGTGTCACCTATTGCTGTCACTCTCTCCCTGGCTTCACCCACTGCTGTCACCCTCTCCCTGACATCACATACTGCTGTCACCCTCTCCTACCACCCACCGTTGTCACCCTCTCCCTGGCATCACATACTGCTGTCACCCTCTCCTACCACCCACCGCTGTCACCCTCTCCCCAACGTCACCCTGTCCCTGCTGTCACCATCTCCCTGACATAACCCTCTCCCTGTCATCCGCTGCTGTTACCCTCTCCCTGGTGTCACCCTCTCCCTGTCACCCACTGCTGTCACTTTTTCCCTGGCATCACCCTCTCCCTGTAATCCGCTGCTGTTAGCCTTTCCCTAGTGTCACCTGCACCCTGGAGTCACCCACTCCCTGTCACCCGTTGCTGTCACCCTTTCTCTGTCACCCGCTGCTGTCACTCTCTCCGTCACCTACTGCTGTCATTCTCTCCCTGGAGTCACCCACTGCTGTCATCCTCTCCCTCGTGTGATCCTCTGCCTGTCACCCTGAGATGCAAATTAGCGGCAGCCTGTCACCCTGAGATGCAAATTAGCGCCAAGGGGGGCCAGGGTGCTGATGGCGGCGATTTTGAAGGCCATTGGTGGGGGCGGGGCCATTAGCAGTAGTGGTAGTGAGCATTGGCTTGAGGGTGGTAGCGGGCATCAGTGGACATTATGGTTGCCTGACCTCACCGCACGCCACTGCTGCTTACAGTATATACACATCCATATGACTATCCATATATCTATACTTTTTTATTTTTTGTTTCCTGCAATTAAACATAAACTTATTTTTTATAAACAATGTACAGTATTTTTTAAAAAAAAAGATCTTTCCACGATTCTAGATTTTTGATCCTGCGCAATGTGTTGTTATTCTCAGCACCAAACTTTCTACTAGAATGCAGTAACGTTGAAACCTTAACAATTGTATGTCACTAAATTATTGTCTTTCTTTAGATTTTTCGGTTACATCTGACACACTAGATGAGACGGTTAAGGTCACGTCTGGATATTCTGTATATGTCAGAGCCCAGAAGAATTAAAGAATTCGGTTATAGACAAATTTGCATAATCTGCATAAAACTGCTCCTATTTGTAATGCCCCCTACACATTAGGTGACCCGCCGCCGAGCTGCCCGACGGTCGATACGGCAGACAGGTGACCCGGCGGTGGGGGAGAGGTGACGGGGGAGTGACATTTCTTCACTCCCCCCGTCACCCGCCTCCATATGTGTGCATGCTAATATGGACGAGATTGTCCATATTGGCCTGCATGCACAAGTGACCCGGCACCAACCTTCCATTTTTGGATTGTCACCTCTTTCTTGTGCAAACATGAGCTGCACACATTGTATAATCAGAGCTGTCGCAAACCGCTCAGCATATCCTGCAAAGCAGGGAGGCACCGGACCGAAGAGGCGCTCTCCCTGCTCTGCAGCCTGCTGTTGCTGGTGGCAGCGTGAAGAGCGGCTCTTGTTCACTTCCTTCCAGCTCCCTCCATCCTCTTTCCTACCCCTCCTTCCCTGCGCCTTCACCAGCAGCACCGGCAGCTTGAAGTGCACTGCCTCCACGGAGGAAATCTCATCTTGCGCTGCGCCTGCCCTTCCTCCCACGGACGCCCTATAGCTCCTGCGCCCATACCATGTATTGTAAGTACAAGTAGTATCAACTTGGCAGCGCAGTGCTGCTATTATTATCAGCTCCCTGACTCTGCCCCAGTGACGTGCGGTGGGGTGAGGCAGAGCCTTTCCTGGCATACTAACGTTTGTGCCAGAGTTTTGACTGGATAAAGTATATGAAAAATACAAAGAATATGTTTGAAATATCTTCTTTGCATTATTCTAATAATTTTTACAGCCAAAACTGTGGAGTAAAATTTCTATGGGAGGTGAGGCAGTGCCTCACCTATCTTTCCTGCACATCTCTGATCAAAACTCATCAAATTTCCAAAAGTATATACTGCTGCACCTGTGTATAATGCCCAGATGTACCTTTTGGCTCATATATTACATGTAAATCTGGCTCTGGTGCTAGCAAGTGCCACCTGAGCCATTTAGCTCACCGCACGTCCCTGCTCTGCCCCCCTCTCCTGCTGCACCGCCCCGGGCTGGCCTATCTGCAGGGACCCTCAGGAAGGCTAAGTACAGCTGGACATGGAGCGCATTGCTGGCTACCACCCTGTACTCACTGCTGTGTACTCCAAAGCCATGCCTTTGAGGAAGAGAGCTCTGTAGCTGAAAGTCAGTGCCAAGTATGATGTAAGTTGGGGTCTGGGGGGCTGCGTACCCGACTAGGTGCCTCTATTGCTGTGCATCTGTCTGCACTGTTTGCTCATACCTCATTTATGTACTGGCAGCACAGGGGTTAAAAATGTCTTGTTCCCATATGTCTGAGGTGACTAACAAGTGAGTTGGACACCTGCACACAGGTTCTTGTGTCATACTGATCACCTACTGCAGGACATGTGTGTAATACAGTAATGCACTGCAAAATGCAGCGACCAGCACTGCGCATCCTGTCCCAGGTCACCGCTGGGTGAGGCTTGGGCAAATGGATGCAGTGAAAGCTGTACAATGGGAAGGGGCAAGGGAAAGTACTCTGTTACTGCAGCTCAGCAAAATGCTCATGGACAGCAATACCGGCATCCCGATGTTTAAATCCTGACAGGGGAAGGTAAGTATGCTATCCCCTGCCCCCTACTCCTCCCTTCCCGCAGCCTAACCCTAACACAGGCACACTGTCAGTCTCACCCCCTGGCCGATTGCGCCCCCCCCCCTCACTGGCAGTCATTCCCTTGGCCCCCATCAAGAAGCAGGAAGGATGAGGATCACCCCATTAGCTTCACACATACACCCCGTCCCCACCCCCGCCACACAAACTTTAAAACTTTAAAGGCAGCCTGGGCCCCGGACGCAGCCGCGATACTCACTGAACACTGACAGCTCTCCTCCTTCAATCCTCCGACGGTGACCAGGCTCTCTCCTATGGCTGGGCAGCAGCTCTCCTCTCTCCTTTGGCTGGGCAGCGGCTCTCCTCCCGCAGCCCGCTCCGTCTCCCAGTCTCCGTGCTACTGGTCAGTCACATGGAGGAGAGGAGGATGGGGTACACTGTGGGCGTGAGCTAGCTCTGGTCCCAGCGGCAGCTGTCCAATCAGCGTGTGCTGACAGCCTGCTGGTGCCTGGCCGGCTCAGAATGATGCATGTAAAGAAAAAAATCTCCTCTGCAGCGCTGCTACTTATGGCAATCCGTGGCCGGGCCCCCTGAGACTGATGGGGCCCTAAGCTCATGCCTTGGTTGCCTAGCGGCAAATCCGCCCCTGGGGTGAGGTGTTTCTCCCCCTGCTACTGTCAGTCCAGAGTGAGATAGGGAAGGCACTCCCCTGCTATCATGGCAGCCGTATCTAGTTTCTAGGGGCGACAGCCTATGCAGTCCCTAGAAGCCAGCCTATTTGCGTGTAGTACCTGTCAGCAATGGACTTATGTCCTGCTGCTGGATTTAGGCCCCAACACCTGCTGCTGCTGGACATAAGCCCTGCCTCCTGGTGACGTCAGCTATCTATCTATCTATCTATCTATCTATCTATCTATCTAGCTATCTATTATCAGGAGGAGAGGGCTACCGTCTGCGGCTGCAGCAATGCAGACCCTCGGCCAGAGAGGTAAGGATTCATCATTGATCCACCATTGATAGCCATGTCAAGTTACTTTAGTAAAACATGCAGAACAATGTTTAATACACTGAATGCTCTACAGGAAAAAGGAATTATGTTGAATATGTGCTATATCTACCACCTTTGGGCCATGAGTTCATGGAGGAATCCTGTTAACATTAAGCACAGGACAATACACTCCCACTCCTCTTCCCACAGGCCACCAGGTGGGCTGTGGGAAGAGAGGTGGGAGTGTAGTGTTGGTTTGGAGAAGGGAGGCCTGATTCCTCCAAGGTTTTCCATCTGGATGGAGACTGGGCAGCTATTCCTTCAGGAGTGTAATTAGTAGGACTGTGGTTGGTATATATATTTCGAGCTTTTATTCTGTTTAGACCAAGAATAGACAGCATATCTCCAGTTGTTACTGCTCATAGTGCCGCTGGGGCTTTTAGTTCCATAACAGATGGATAGCCCCAATTTGTCTTAACACTTATCTAGGAAATAAAAATATTTCGGTCAAAGTATAAACAGTAAAAATAAAACATTGTAAGGGTCTTGGCAACTGAAATTACGCGAAATAGTATGTTTAATTTAAATAATCCAATATTTTGAAAGTTGACATTATTGAGGTGCAACAGTGACCACAGACTTTATAACATCTTTTTGTGCCCAGCATAAACTATCAGTCCTGAGTGTTTTTCATGCAAATTTATTAATGAAACAGGAACAGGTTAATTAATTGTAGTTAATTAATCATGCAACTAATAGATAAAGGAATTACTGCCGCAAATGCTCAATGGAGAGGGTAAGCAAGTCAAGTGTGGGGCCAAGGTCTGGATGTACACTCTATTACATGGTAGCACACTATGATATATGTAAAAAGCAAATAAAAAAAAGCAAGGTGTACCCAAAGACTTGTCACAGAGATCCTGGGGTAAATGTAACAGCCTGCGAACTGCAGGCATCATCAGATTCTGTGCATTTTGCCCCCCCTGTTTTAAAGTAGCAATCATTAAAAAGACCAGTTTGGTCTTTTTAATGATTACTACTCTTAAACATCAGGCAGATTCGCACAAAACCTGCTGATGCCTGCAGTTCGCACACTAATATTATTAATGTATTTATTTATTTATTACCAGTTATTTATATAGCGCACACATATCCTGCAGCGTTTTACAAAGAATATTTGCCAATTCACATCAGCCCCTGCCCCAGTGGAGTTTACAATCTA
Source organism: Pseudophryne corroboree (assembly GCF_028390025.1). Classification (NCBI taxonomy): domain Eukaryota; kingdom Metazoa; phylum Chordata; class Amphibia; order Anura; family Myobatrachidae; genus Pseudophryne; species Pseudophryne corroboree. The sequence continues at coordinate 121,036,683 of NC_086450.1, forward strand.
TACTCCCTACCACACGCACACACATTCATGCTAGGGTTAATTTGGTTGAGAGCCAAGTAACCTACCAGCATATTTTTGGATTGTGGAAGGAAACCCACGCAAGTACGGGGAGAATATACAATCTCCACACAGTAAGGGCCATGGAGGGAATTGAACCCATGACCTCAGTGCTGTGAGGTAGTAATGCTAACCATTATACCATCCGTACTGCCCAATTACTATTAAATTTACCCACTTGTCTTGTAGATATGGGACTAGAATACATATTTCTGTCTGGTGACTTGAAGTTAAAACTCTACAGATTGGTGTTAGCTGTAGGATCAAGTTACGTTCTGTCCCTTATGATTTTGGACATGGAGACCTTTAAACAGCATTTGGTGGTGCATCACAAAGAGCTCCTGCATCCACACATGGGCCAATATTTACTAATAATCCGAGTTTGCCCGATTTGTGTTTTTTTTTCTAAGTCCCAACACGGGAATTCACTAAGATCAAATCTCGGCAGTGTTTGGGCCATTCGTAATGGTTTGAACGGCAAAGTCCAGAAATACGAATGAATAGACCATCGGTCGAACGCGGCTGTTATTTCATACAACACGGGTATTCACTATTCATTCGTATTTGGGTGTTAGTCTCTGAGTGCTCAAGTGCGGGTGTATTTTTTTGCGATTCGTTAAAAAAAGCAGCAAAAAAATAGACCTGCTTTTTCCAGGCGAGTTTGGATAATCGTGCACGGATCAGTGAGATCTGTGCATGGTTATCTATGGGAAAGTGTCTGTTTACAGTAAAAACTTGAAAATAAAATTGCGTGGGGTCCCCCCTCCTAAGCCAAACCAGCATCGGGCTCTTTGAGCCTGTCCTGGTTGAAAAAATATGGGGGGGAAATTGACAGGGGTTCCCCCATATTTGAATAACCAGCACCAGGCTCTGCACCTGGTCCTGGTGCAAAAAATACGGGGGACAAAAAAAGCGTAGGGGTCCCCCGTATTTTTTGAACCAGCACCGGGCTCCACTAGTCAGAGAGATAATGCCACAGCCGGGGTACACTTTTATATAGGTCCCTGCACGTGGCTGGCGTCCTCTCACTTTGTTTCAGGGGGCTGCAGTGCAAATATCTTTATTCTGGGGACCAGCAGTATTATAGGAGGAGTGCAGTGCAGAGTTTGGCTGACCAGTGACCACCAGTATTATACGTTGTCTGCCTGAAAAACGCTCCATATCTGTGCTCAGTGTGCTGCATATATCTGTGCTCACACTGCTTTATTGTGGGGACTGGGGACCAGCAGTATTATATAGGAGGAGTACAGTGCAGAGTTTTGCTGACCAGTGACCACCAGTATACGTTGTCTGCCTGAAAAACGCTCCATATCTGTGCTCAGTGTGCTACATATATCTGTGCTCACACTGCTTTATTGTGGGGACTGGGGACCAGCAGTATTATATAGGAGGAGTACAGTGCAGAGTTTTGCTGACCAGTCACCACCAGTATACGTTGTCTGCCTGAAAAAGCTCCATATCTGTGCTCAGTGTGCTGCATATATCTGTGCTCACACTGCTTTATTGTGGGGACTGGGGACCAGCAGTATTATATAGGAGGAGTACAGTGCAGAGTTTTGCTGACCAGTGACCACCAGTATTATACGTTCTCTGCCTGAAAAACGCTCCATATCTGTGCTCAGTGTGCTGCATATATCTGTGCTCACACTGCTTTATTGTGGGGACTGGGGACCAGCAGTATTATATAGGAGGAGTACAGTGCAGCGTTTTGCTGACCAGTGACCACCAGTATTGTACTTTCTGTGCCTGAAAAACGCTCCATATCTGTGCTGCATTGTAGTATATAGTAGGAGTACAGTGCATAATTTTGCTGACCACCAGTATATAATATATAGGAGTACGGTACAGAAGGCCACTGCTCTACCTACCTCTGTGTCGTCAAGTATACTATCCATCCATACCTGTGGTGCATTTCAGTTTTGCACAGTTTGCTGACCACCAGTATATAATATATAGCAGTACGGTACAGTAGGCCACTGCTCTACCTACCTCTGTGTCGTCAAGTATACTATCCATCCATACCTGTGGTGCATTTCAGTTTTGCACAGTTTGCTGACCACCAGTATATAATATATAGCAGTACGGTACAGTAGGCCACTGCTCTACCTACCTCTGTGTCGTCGAGTATACTATCCATCCATACCTGTGGTGCATTTCAGTTATGCACAGTTTGCTGACCACCAGTATATAATATATAGCAGTACGGTACAGTAGGCCACTGCTCTACCTACCTCTGTGTCGTCAAGTATACTATCCATCCATACCTGTGGTGCATTTCAGTTGTGCGCAGTATATATAGTAGTAGGCCATTGCTATTGATACTGGCATATAATTCCACACATTAAAAAATGGAGAACAAAAATGTGGAGGGTAAAATAGGGAAAGATCAAGATCCACTTCCACCTCGTGCTGAAGCTGCTGCCACTAGTCATGGCCGAGACGATGAAATGCCATCAACATCGTCTGCCAAGGCCGATGCCCAATGTCATAGTAGAGAGCATATATAAAATCCAAAAAACAAAAGTTCAGTAAAATGACCCAAAAATCAAAATTGAAAGCGTCTGAGGAGAAGCGTAAACTTGCCAATATGCCATTTACGACACGGAGTGGCAAGGAACGGCTGAGGCCCTGGCCTATGTTCATGGCTAGTGGTTCAGCTTCACATGAGGATGGAAGCACTCATCCTCTCGCTAGAAAACTGCAGTGCCACTCCTAGATGGGCCAGGTGTTTGTGTCGGCCACTTGGGTCGCTTAGCTTAGTCACACAGCTACCTCATTGCGCCTCTTTTTTTCTTTGCATCATGTGCTGTTTGGGGACTATTTTTTAAATCTGCCATCCTGTCTGACACTGCAGTGCCACTCCTAGATGGGCCAGGTGTTTGTGTCGGCCACTTGGGTCGTTTAGCTTAGTCGCACAGCTACCTCATTGCACCTCTTTTTTTCTTTGCATCATGTGCTGTTTGGGGACTATTTTTTTGAAGTGTCATCCTGTCTGACACTGCAGTGCCACTCCTAGATGGGCCAGGTGTTTGTGTCGGCCACTTGGGTTGCTTAGCTTAGTCACACAGCTACCTCATTGCGCCTCTTTTTTTCTTTGCATCGTGTGCTGTTTGGGGACTATTTTTTAAATCTGCCATCCTGTCTGACACTGCAGTGCCACTCCTAGATGGGCCAGGTGTTTGTGTCGGCCACTTGGGTTGCTTAGCTTAGTCACACAGCTACCTCATTGCGCCTCTTTTTTTCTTTGCATCGTGTGCTGTTTGGGGACTATTTTTTAAATCTGCCATCCTGTCTGACACTGCAGTGCCACTCCTAGATGGGCCAGGTGTTTGTGTCGGCCACTTGGGTCACTTAGCTTAGTCATCCAGCGACCTCGGTGCAAATTTTAGGACTTAAAATAATATTGTGAGGTGTGAGGTGTTCAGAATAGAATGAAAATGAGTGGAAATTATGGTTATTGAGGTTAATAAGAAAAAAAGTATACAACTCGGCGCTGACTAAGCAAGGAATCTCCTATATAAAGCCACTAAATGTGCAGCTCTATCCAGGAGATCACTGATTCTCCCAAAAAAGTAAAAAAACTACAAACTAATTATCAAATAAAGCGCTGCATACCGGAAATAATTTTTGTGCTTTTTATTAACACATTAATCAAATAATTAGTTGACAAACATATAACACACACACATAGACCCGGCCGGTATTAAAATTACCTTAATGATAAAACTTATCAATCCATAAATGCAGATCTCACATCATACCCTCTATTTCAAACATGGCCTATCAATGATGCATCACTGGTATGTTAATCAACCGATAACATATATATAATTACGCTGAGGGGCCCCTGATGACTAGGATTCAACCCTCAACTAATTAGCACCATATGGTATCCAGTGTTCAATCACAATTATGTCCGTATAGGCCAATGGGATGCTGAATGTGTTAATATCCAAATGACAGGTTAATTGGTTAGTAACATAGTAACATAGTATCTGAGGTTGAAAAAAGACAATTGTCCATCGAGTTCAACCTATTTGTGGTGTCCTATGCATGATGATTTGACTAAAATTTCTGACTGATGCTGCTGTCAGCCATTGCATTTTATCCCTATTAATAGTAACTATAATGCATGACTATGCACCATACCCCTGGATATCCTTATCCAATAGGAATTTATCTAACCCATTTTTAAAGGTGTTGACAGATTCCGCCATTACAACTCCCTCGGGCAGGGAATTCCAAACACGTATTGTCCTTACCGTGAAAAAGCCTTTACGCCGTATTGTGCGGAATCTCTTCTCCTCTAACCTGAGCGAGTGTCCACAAGTCCTCTGTGTTGATCTAACCAAAAACAGGTCCCGCGCAAGCTCTGTGTATTGTCCCCTTATATATTTGTAGATGTTGATCATATCCCCTCTTAGTCTCCACTTTTCCAATGTAAACATGCCTAGTCTTTCAAGCCTTTCCTTGTATTCCATCGTCTCCATGCCCTTAATTAGTTTGGTCGCCCTCCTCTGTACCTTTTCCAGCTCCAGGATATCCTTTTTGTAGTACGGTGCCCAGAACTGTACACAGTATTCGAGGTGTGGCCTCACTAGTGATTTATATAACGGGAGTATAATACTCTCGTCCCTAGCATCAATACCCCGTTTTATGCATGCTAATATCTTATTAGCCTTCTTTGCTGCAGTCTTACTTTGGGTACTACTGCTTAGCTTGCTATCTATGAGGACACCTAAGTCCTTTTCCAGTACAGAATCCCCTAATTTTACCGCATTTAGTAGGTAGGTGTAATTTTTGTTCTTGTTACCACAGTGCATTACCATACACTTGTCTGTGTTGAAGCGCATTCTCCATTTGGCTGCCCATGCTTCTAATTTAACTAAGTCGTTCTGAAGAGACTCGGCATCCTCCTCTGTATTTATAGCCTTACACAATTTGGTATCATCTGCAAAAATTGACACCATGCTCTCTAGACCTTCTGTTAGGTCGTTAATGAAAATATTGAACAATAGCGGTCCTAATACTGAGCCTTGCGGCACACCACTTAGCACTTCAGTCCAAGTTGAAAAAGATCCATTAACCACAACGCGCTGCTTCCTATTATCTAACCAGTTTTTGACCCAAGTGCATATTGTGCTTCCTAGCCCTGATTCTTGTAGCTTGTATATAAGTCTCATGTGTGGTACAGTATCGAACGCTTTGGCAAAGTCTAAAAAGATTACATCCACGTCTTTACCCTGATCTAGGTTTGCGCTTACTGTTTCATAAAAGCCAAGTAAGTTGGTTTGACAGGATCTGTCCTTCATAAACCCATGTTGATTCCTTTTAATGACCTTATTGGTTTCAAGGAACTTCTGAATACTATCTCTTAGAATACCTTCCAATACTTTCCCCACTATAGATGTAAGACTAACTGGTCTATAATTACCTGGTTCAGCTTTACTTCCCTTTTTGAATATAGGCACTACTTCCGCTATACGCCAGTCTTTGGGAACCATACCTGATATAACTGAATCCTCAAAGATCAAAGATAGCGGTTTTGCCAGTTCAGAGTGAAGCTCCATTAGAACCCTTGGATGAATACCATCGGGCCCTGGTGATTTATTAATCTTTAAATGTTTTAATCGGTCACAGACTACTTCCTTGCTTAAATAAGTACCTATCAGTGTAATATTGTCATTATTGAGATTGTGTGTCAGTCCCTGAATTGGGTCCTCTCTAGTGAATACTGTTGAAAAAAACTCATTTAGTGTGTCCGCTATGTCATTATCATTTTTGCTTAAGACTCCCAACTTGTCTTTCAAAGGGCCTATACTCTCCCTTTTTAATCTCTTGCTATTAATGTATTTAAAGAATTTTTTGGATTCGCTTTGCTTTCCTTTGCTACTAGTTTTTCAGTTTCTACTTTAGCCGCTCTTATTTCCTTTTTGCAATTTTTGTTACATTCCTTATAGTGCTGAAATGACTCTGCTTCCCCGTCAGATTTGTATTTTTTAAATGCTCGCCTTTTCTTGCCCATAAATTCCTTAATCTTTTTGTTAAGCCACATCGGTTTATGATTTTTAATCCCTTTTTTGCTACTCATAGGAATATATTTGAGTGTATTTTTAGCTAGCAGGAATTTTAGTACCTCCCATTTCTCCGTAGTATTTTTTCCTAAAAACAAACCTTCCCATTCAATATCCCTGAAAAATACCCTCATCTTTTCAAAATTTGCTTTGCTAAAGTTTAAAGTCCTAGTTGAGCCAGTATAGGGCTGTTTGTAGAAACTGATATTGAATGTGACCATATTGTGGTCGCTGTTTCCTATGGGTTCCCCTACTATAATACCCGATACCAAATCCTGATTGTTTGTTAATACCAGGTCTAAGATTGCATTGTACCTAGTTGGTTCCTCAATTAGTTGGACTAGGTAGTTATCATTTAGTGTGTTTAAAAACATACTGCCCCTAGCAGTATCACATGAATCGTTTTTCCAGTTTATCTCTGGATAGTTAAAATCTCCCATCACTACTATGTCTCCTACTCCTGCTGCTTTTTCAATTTGCTTTAGTAACAATTCATCATCAGATGCGTTGATACCAGGCGGCCTATAGCATACACCCAATACTAACTTTTTTGTTCCTTTTTCCCCACATGCAATTTCTACCCATAATGTCTCAACAGTGTCTACAGTCCCCTCCTGAATATCTTCCCATATATTAGGTTTTAAAAACGGCTTTACGTACAGACACACCCCTCCACCCTTTTTATTTAGTCTGTCTCTCCTAAACAGTGTATAGCCCTCTAGATTGACTGTCCAATCATGAGATTCATCCCACCAAGTTTCAGTAATGCCTATAATATCATACTGTTTGCTTGCTGCAAGTATTTCTAGTTCACCCTTTTTACCAGTAATGCTTCTGGCGTTTACATACATACAACTAAGATAAGTATTTTCCCTTGCGTTAGGGACATCTTTCACCTTATGTGGCAAGGATGACCTGTAGTCGTCATTGGTTAGTGCTTTGGTAAAATCCCTTTTAGTACCCATGTTAGTAACCTTTCTGCCTGCTCTTACCCTCCCCCCAACTTCTCCCCCATTTCGTTTACTACCGCCATCCCCACTATTCTCACTGCATGACCCGTAGTTTCTAGCTAAACCCTCCCCCCAGGCTCCTAGTTTAAAATCTCCTCCAACCTTCTAACCATCCTTCCCCCCAGCACCGCTGCCCCCTCCTCAGTCAGGTGCAATCCGTCACGACAAAAGAGATGGCGCCTGACTGAGAAGTCCGCCCAGTGTTCCAGGAACACAAACCCCTCTTTCCTGCACCAATCCCTAAGCCACACATTTACCTCCCTAATCTCCCTCTGCCTCCCTGGACTAGCGCGTGGCACGGGTAATAATTCCGAGAATATTACCTTAGATGTCCTTGCCTTCAGTTTCTTTCCTAAGTCCCTATAGTCTTTCTTAAGGACATCCCACCTTCCGCTAACTTTGTCATTGGTGCCAACGTGCACCAAGACCGCCGGGTCTTTGCCAGCCCCTCCCAACAATCTATCTACCCGGTCCGCGATGTGCCGTACCCGATCACGGTCCCGGTAGCAGATTGCCCTATCTGCCTTCCTGATGATAGAATCCCCTACCACCACCATTTGACTAGGTACCTCTCTATCTTTTATCCCAACCGCGCCAGAGGGACCGCACCTCTGGATGCTAGAGGGAGCAGTCTCCTCCGGCGCCGTCATTTCTTCACTATCATCCTCCGATTCCTCGCCCAATCGGGCAAATTTGTTCGGGTTTGATAGTTCGGAGATGTCGTGCCTCCCCCTCTTTTTCTTCCTTCTAACTGTGACCCAACTGGCTACCTGATCATCATCCTCTTCTACCAGTGACCCTTCCCGCAACTCCAAAACCGTTCTGTCTAAACTACGCTCGAGATTGTGAATCTCCCTCAGTCGCGTAACGGTTTGCTCTAGATCAGTTACCTGGGCTTCCAGGGCAACCGTTCGCACACACCTCGTGCAGATGTATTCACACTGGGCCGGTAGCTCCAGGTGGGCATACATCTTGCACGACATGCACTGAGTGAGGTCCTCAATCACAGCCCCTCCCATATTGTTTGCAAGGTCTAACTCCCTGTTACACTCAAAGAAAAAGCAAAAAGCAGCAAAAATAAAAAATAGAAGACAAGCAATATCACTTATACAATAATTAAGCTGGCTTATACTTATCTATCTTTGTGCGGTTCTTGGTCCTTCACTTTTATGCAGCCGTAGTACTCTCTCCTGCGGCACCTATACTCCACTTAGCAGTTGCAGTTGTTCCAGCTCACTGCTCCTCCTTTTCACTCGGCTTCCAGCTCCTGCTAAGAAAAAAAAAAAAAATGCCCCTCACACCCGCACAATCACAGCCCCTCTGCTACTCCAAGTGAGAGACCCTCTCACTCAATCACAAGGTCAGCCCCTTGCAGCCTCACCAGAAGTTTAATGGTACTGTAAATGTGTGTTCCTGATTCTGTATTATAAAACTCAACTTTTTCTGTATTCTAACTCACCTTTTTACTGTTTCCAACTCTCACTTAGAAATCCCAGCAGCACTTGGAAGAGACCAGCCCCACAGAGCAGGCTCCAAGAGTCAATACACTGCTTATATAGGCTCACCCAGCTGCTTCAATCAGCCCCTCACCCTCCTGATTACTCCTGATTACTCACACCTGAGTTAACCCCTCTGGCTATCACCTCACACTTTATTTGTTTTTTTATTTTTTTCCCTCCAAAAGAAAAAAAAACAAAACAAAACAAAAAACCAGTACAGATATATTAAAACAAAAAGAACAGTATAGTTAAAAACAATCAATCAGAATCAGATTACTTTCTCACAAAAAATTTGCAAATCCTATATGGATAGACAGATATTAATCAGAGTTCACCTTTTTACTGTTTCCAACTCTCACTTAGAAATCCCAGCAGCACTTGGAAGAGACCAGCCCCACAGAAAAGCCAGCAATGTCCGTAACTTAGATTAAGTCAAAATGATGGTTAGTGAGTCACTGCAGTCCTCCAAAATTAACATGGATATACAACCATATTAATAAACAGCCCTCTGAATGAGGCTCACATATTCTATCCTGGGCACTGGTTACTGAGCGGGCTTTGTTTGTCAGGGGTTCTCACCGACCAGCTGATTGTCTGCTGTAACAAGGTCTGTGCTGCCGACTCTTCCCTTATACTCCGCCTCACCTCAGACCCGTTTAGGTAGATGTGTCCCAGATGTAGATATGACCAGGTCCGTGTGCTATGGACCTCTCTCTCAACGCGTTTCTCCGCCTAAACACTCAGCGGCTTCCTCAGGAGAAATAATGTAATAAACCTGCTCCAATTAACCTGTTTAAATAACACGCAGGTCGTCCATTTCCGGGCGCTATTCAATCGCGCACGCACACCCTTTGCGTGTCACGTGCGTTCCAGGGTTCAAGGGACAGCTGACTTCCGATCATAGTGCGCACGCGCATTAACTGCGTCTCACGTGCGGTTCAAATTCTTATTCAGCTTAAGTCTGTTAGGCGCCGGGGTCCGCTCGGCCGTGCGGCCCGGCGCCTAGCAACCAGGGACGCCGTGCGCGTTCAGCCGCCGGCTCCCTGGCAACGCTAAGACGCCGGGCGCACGGAGCCGCTCTGACCTTAGCAACGGGGACGCCACGTTCAGCCGCGTTCCCCGTTGCTGGGTCTATTCTCATTACCCTGATTATGTGCTGGCCGTGCAGCATGCAAGCTGCACGGCATTTCTATTTGATTGTCCTGTCTGGATCCTGATTGGAGGGTGCCTGAATAAAGGCACCCTCAGGACTTCTTACAGACGCCGGTGATAGCTTCCTGTTTGCCTGTGTCTGCTGCAGAGAGTTCCCAGTCCCAGTCTTTTCGGTTGTTCCTGTCCTCAGAGATCCTGTACTCGGAAGTTACCATCTGTTCCTGGAGTATGACCGAGCACCTTTAACATCTGGTGGTGTTCGTGAGTCGCGGCGCAGCCGTGTGTTGCGGCTTGTCCGCTTCTGTTTATTATTTTGTTTAATTGTGTTCTGGAGCTTTGCGGAGGATTCCGCTTCCACAGATCCACTCTGCTGTCCGGCGGTGCCGGATAGGAGTGTCGGATCAGTGGATCCTTGGTTGTCCTTTTTCCTGGCGGCTAGTCCGCACATACCTTTTGATTTAGTTAGTTAGCTTGTAACCCCTGGCCTGGTTGCTTAGTCAGAGGGCCCCTTGTTATCACCCTGTCTCGGACTTCCCCTTGTCTCCCATTAAGACCTGCGGGGGCATCGGGGTTGGGCAGACATAATCCGCCCTTCGAACGCGGCTGCCATGGGCTCAAGCAACCATAGTCTCGCAGGGGATTTCTGATAACACGGGCGAGACAACGGAGTTAGGGCGCCAGGGGTTACTAGGCTATCCAGCTCCCACAACCAGCTTATTTTCCTGTACTCAGATCCCTGCCATAAGATCTCCTCCGGTCTGGAGTACAGGAATCATAACATTATCACCGGCCCACAAAAGAAAAGATTTAACTTACAGTAAATTTTTTCACTTTTTAGTTGGGAGATTTTTGTCGGCCTTATGAATCCCACCGGTGTTGGGCCAAACCCTGGCCAGCTTCTTGTTAGTCAGATTCAGGAACTTACTCAGATGGTTCAGGATCTGTCCCTCCGGGTGAGGTCACAGGAAGATCTGTTACGGACTTCCCCGAGGGTCATCCCTGAACCAAAAATGCATCTGCCTGACCGTTTTTCTGGGGATAGAAAACAGTTTTTTAATTTTAAAGAATCTTGCAAACTGTATTTTCGTTTAAGACCAGTTACCTCAGGTACAGAGGCTCAGCGGGTTGGGATTATTATTTCTCTACTTCAGGGGGATCCTCAGACCTGGGCTTTTGGTTTAAAGACAGACGATCCGGCCTTATCGTCTGTAGACGCCTTTTTAAAATCTTTAGGGCTATTGTATGACGACCCTGATAGAGAGGCGTCCGCAGAAAGTCAGTTGCGTGCTCTTAGACAGGGTAGGAATCCCGCAGAGAATTATTGTACGGAGTTTCGCCGTTGGTCGAACGACTGTGGCTGGAATGACCCAGCCCTGCGCAGTCAGTTTCGCCTCGGCTTATCGGAATCTATAAAAGACAGTCTCCTCCAGTATCCCGCTCCTGAGACCCTCGATAACCTCATGGAGCTATCTATTAAAATAGATCGTCGGCTCAGAGAGCGGAGGGCTGAAAATGGGGCATCTGTCGGGTCCTCTCCCTGGGTTCCTTCCATTCCTGTAGACATAGAGGAGCCTATGCAGATTGGTCTCTCCAAATTGTCTCCGGAAGAAAGAACCAGGAGGCAAAATTATGGTCTGTGTTTATACTGCGGAGGTAAGGGACATTTTGCCCGTAGTTGTCCAAACAAGTTGGGAAACTTCCTGACCAAGTGAATTGTGAGGGGGTTCACTTTGGTCTGCAGCTCATCTCCTCAAATAATTCACTGTTGGTTCCTGCTAAAGTTTCCTATGGCAGCCTCTGTTCCTCGGTCTCTGCTTTTGTGGACAGTGGAGCTGCAGGAAACTTTATGGATTTAACATGGGCCAAGGCCTTAGGTATTCCTCAGCTAACCTTAGGTAGGTGTATCACCATGCATGGTTTAGATGGGAGTCCTTTATCCAATGGGGTTATTTCTCTATGTACACCTCCTGTTTTGCTCTCGGTGGGAGCTCTGCATTCTGAAAAAATTGAGTTTTTCCTTACCCATTGTCCAGCAGTTCCTGTGGTTCTGGGTCATCCTTGGCTGGCCTTTCATAATCCCGTCATTGATTGGCAGTCTGGGGAGATCCTACAATGGGGTACCATCTGTGATAAAGAATGTATTACGCTTCCTATCCGAGTAGCTGCCGCCAGTTCCGCACATATTCCTGGGGAATACCAGGATTTTGTTGATGTGTTTTCCAAGGGCAATGCGGATATTTTGCCTCTCCATAGGCCTTATGATTGTGCCATTGAGTTAATTCCTGGTGCCACGTTGCCTAAAGGAAGGTTATATGCATTGTCTGGTCCTGAAACTGTGGCCATGAATGAGTATGTGAAAGAAAGCCTTGGGAAAGGGTTTATCAGGCCATCTAAATCCCCTTTAAGTGCAGGTTTCTTCTTCGTAGAGAAGAAGGATGGTTCACTCAGACCCTGCATTGACTTTAGAGCTTTGAATAAAATCTCAGTAAAGAATACTTACCCTCTGCCGCTGATCTCTGTCCTCTTTGATCAGCTACGTTCGGCTGTTATTTTTTCTAAGATTGATCTTAGAGGAGCATATAACCTCATCAGAATCAGGTCAGGGGATGAGTGGAAAACGGCATTTAGTACTCAGTCGGGCCACTATGAGTATCTGGTCATGCCATTCGGCCTATCTAACGCTCCGGCAGTTTAGCAGGATCTCATTAATGATGTGCTCCGTGAATTTCTGGGAAGATTCGTCGTGGTCTATTTAGACGATATTTTGATATATTCTGACTCCGTGGAACAACATGTTACCCAGGTGCGTCAGGTGCTAAAGAGATTACGTGAAAATCACTTATATGCCAAGCTGGAGAAGTGTGAATTTCATGTCACGGAAGTATCCTTTTTAGGGTACATTATTTCCCCTCGGGGATTCCGAATGGAACCAAAAAAGCTCCAAGCCATCCTTAGTTGGGCGCAACCCACCAATTTAAAAGCAATTCAGCGCTTTTTAGGGTTTGCAAACTACTATAGAAGATTTATTCACTCTTTCTCTGACCTAGTTGCTCCCATTGTGGCACTTACTAAGAAGGGAGCAGATCCTACCAATTGGTCATGTGAAGCGGAGTTATCTTTTCAGGCCTTAAAACAAGCCTTTGTCTCAGCCCCTGTCCTTAGACATCCCAACCCAGAATTACCTTTCATTATTGAGGTGGATGCCTCGGAGGTTGGAGTAGGGGCTATCCTTTCTCAGAAGGATCCAGATTCCCTTGAGTTACATCCTTGTGCCTTTATGTCCAGGAAATTCTCATCTGCAGAATCCAACTACGATGTTGGTAACCGGGAATTGCTGGCTATTAAATGGGCTTTCGAGGAGTGGAGACATTGGCTTGAAGGAGCTACCCACACCATTTCAGTTTTGACTGATCACAAAAATCTTCAATACATTGAATCGGCTAAACGACTGAATGCCCGACAGGCTCGTTGGGCTTTATTTTTTACTCGTTTCAAATTCATTATCACCTTCAGACCAGGTTCCAAGAATACCAAGGCAGATGCCCTGTCACGCAGTTTCCTTCCGGTTCAAGACAACAGTCCTGTTACTCCCATACTTCCGCCTTCAGTCATTCAGGCAGGTCTCACACAGGATGTATTTTCCCAATTAAAGCTGCTTCAACATCAAGCTCCGGGAAATACTCCTGCTAGTCGTCTTTTTGTTCCTGAGTTTTTGAGAGCAACTGTTTTGGCGGAATTTCATGATAGCAAAGTTGCAGGGCATCCGGGAATCGCTAAGACTTTGGAATTAGTATCCCGCTCAGTATGGTGGCCTGGTCTTTCCAAAGACATTAAAGAGTTTGTTTTTTCGTGTCAGGTCTGTGCACAGCATAAAGTTCCCCGTTCTTTGCCTATTGGTCAACTTATGCCCTTGAAAGTTCCTCTTAGGCCATGGTCGCATATCTCCATGGATTTTGTGGTGGATCTCCCTCTGTCAGCCGGATGCCGAGTCATATGGGTGGTAGTGGACCGTTTTAGTAAGATGGCCCATTTTATTGCTCTTCCCCGATTGCCATCTGCCCAGGGATTGGCAGTCTTGTTCCTCCGTCATGTTTTCAGACTCCATGGGTTACCCACTGATATTGTTTCTGACAGGGGTCCACAATTCATTGCGCAATTTTGGAAGTCTTTTTGTGCTTCATTAAAGATGAAATTATCATTAACCTCCGGCTATCATCCACAATCCAATGGACAGACTGAGCGAGTTAACCAATCTCTAAAACAATATTTGCGTTTGTACTCGGCCAAACTCCAAAATGACTGGTCTGAGTTTCTTACATTGGCGGAGTTTGCTTATAATAATGCCTGTCATTCCTCCACCAATGTGTCTCCATTTTTTGCAGTTTTTGGTTTCCACCCCAGAGCTAATTCATTTTTTCAACATTCCTCTGTCTCCTCTCTGGCCCTGACCTCTCATCTTAAACTTATTTGGAAAAAAGTGCACCTGGCTCTCAGAAAAGCAGCTTTCCGGGAAAAAAATTTTTCTGACAGGCTCCGGCGGCCGTGCACTTTTAAAGTAGGAGACAGGGTGTGGTTGTCGACTCGCAACATCAAACTTCGACAAACCTCAGCCAGATTGGGTCCTAGATATATTGGACCATTTCTCATTATCAAAAAAGTCAATCCAGTTGCTTTCCGGTTACGTTTACCAAAAACTTTACGGATCGGAAATACCTTCCATTGCTCATTGCTTAAACCATATGTTTCGTCCAGCAGATTTCCTCGTAAAAAATCTCAGGGGAGATCACCAGTTAATGTACAGGGTCAGCAAGAGTTCTTGGTTGAGAAGGTTCTCGATTCCAAGTTGTCCCGGGGTCGGCTTTATTTTTTGGTGCATTGGAGAGGTTATGGGCCAGAGGAAAGGTCGTGGGTCCTGGATGAAGACCTTCATGCCCCAAAGCTCAAAAGGGCATTTTTTCGTGAATTTCCTCGGAAACCTGGCTTTAGGGGTTCCTTGACCCCTCCTCAAGGGGGGGGTACTGTTAGGCGCCGGGGTCCGCTCGGCCGTGCGGCCCGGCGCCTAGCAACCAGGGACGCCGTGCGCGTTCAGCCGCCGGCTCCCTGGCAACGCTAAGACGCCGGGCGCACGGAGCCGCTCTGACCTTAGCAACGGGGACGCCACGTTCAGCCGCGTTCCCCGTTGCTGGGTCTATTCTCATTACCCTGATTATGTGCTGGCCGTGCAGCATGCAAGCTGCACGGCATTTCTATTTGATTGTCCTGTCTGGATCCTGATTGGAGGGTGCCTGAATAAAGGCACCCTCAGGACTTCTTACAGACGCCGGTGATAGCTTCCTGTTTGCCTGTGTCTGCTGCAGAGAGTTCCCAGTCCCGGTCTTTTCGGTTGTTCCTGTCCTCAGAGATCCTGTACTCGGAAGTTACCATCTGTTCCTGGAGTCTGACCGAGCACCTTTAACATCTGGTGGTGTTCGTGAGTCGCGGCGCAGCCGTGTGTTGCGGCTTGTCCGCTTCTGTTTATTATTTTGTTTAATTGTGTTCTGGAGCTTTGCGGAGGATTCCGCTTCCACAGATCCACTCTGCTGTCCGGCGGTGCCGGATAGGAGTGTCGGATCAGTGGATCCTTGGTTGTCCTTTTTCCTGGCGGCTAGTCCGCACATACCTTTTGATTTAGTTAGTTAGCTTGTAACCCCTGGCCTGGTTGCTTAGTCAGAGGGCCCCTTGTTATCACCCTGTCTCGGACTTCCCCTTGTCTCCCATTAAGACCTGCGGGGGCATCGGGGTTGGGCAGACATAATCCGCCCTTCGAACGCGGCTGCCATGGGCTCAAGCAACCATAGTCTCGCAGGGGATTTCTGATAACACGGGCGAGACAACGGAGTTAGGGCGCCAGGGGTTACTAGGCTATCCAGCTCCCACAACCAGCTTATTTTCCTGTACTCAGATCCCTGCCATAAGATCTCCTCCGGTCTGGAGTACAGGAATCATAACAAGGTCATCATTTCCTCTTACTTATTTTTATCAATCGAGGTAGTACGCACGCGTCTTAGCTGCATCTCACATGCGGTTCAAATTCTATTCCGCTCCAGTCTGTATTTCCTCATACATGTTCTTAGAAGTAACCACCCCTCCTATACATATCGACATTATTAACCAATCACTACAGCCTCCCGAGAACTACCTAAAACACTGTAATTGTTATAAATACATGGGTTAATATTTAATAAATCAAAAACTTAAAAACTTAATATAGGAGTAATCACCTAGGACTACTCCCTATACTCTCCATATATCAATTAATAAAAATCTATAATAAAAAGACAAAGAATCTTACAAGGAGATCCCTATACTACTATAATGCATAATGTCCAAAATCAATAAGCCACATAATTTCATTATATCTATACTGAGAGACTATAATTAAAAATCTCAATGTCCCAAATATATTTCTATACACGATTTATCTCACAGGCAATTCTAATCTATTACAGATCGCCCTTTTTATATTCATAGCATCAACTTAATCAATATAGTAAAAGTCTAAGAGAAAGAACGAAGACCCACTTAGATACACACACAATTAGATGGTATTAGAGGTGCACACAAATTAAATTAGTAATTGTATAACCATAGGCATGGCACATGGGAAATGTGGATCCATAATTAACAATAACACCATCCATTCCCCCTATGTCCTATCCAATACCTATGGTGCATATACCAACATATATCCATACACCTAGACATGTATACATATTCATACATAGGTGCATGTATAGAGTGGTAACTAACAGATGTCACAATGAGACCATCTACCCCTCAATCCCACAGTGGTCTAATAGATGTTATTAAGCTCAACTGTGTCATTCAGACCATCCGGTACCATTGTCCCTAGACAGAATATCCAATAGGCCTCTCTCTTACAGAGAAGCCCATACCGATCCCCTCCTCTAGCTGTTTTGTGAACCTGCTCTATTCCAAACATCTGGATGTTCTTTACATTTCCCAGTTCACAATTACTAATATGGTTATAGAGGCTCTGTCTTCTTGTCCCATTAGTGATATTCCTTTTATGCTCCATCAGTCTGTCATGTAACATTCTAGTTGTCCGGCCAATATATTGCTTTCCACATCCACAGACAAGCAAATAAATTATGAATGAGGATTTACAATTAATGAATTCCTTTATGGAGAAAGACTCCCCCGTAGTTCTAGAACTAAACATTTCAACTTTACGACTGGTAAATACACATGTCTGACATTTAATATTTCCACATCTATGGAACCCAGCTGGTTTCACCGGTAACCAACTGTGGTTCACATTCTCTCGTAGAGTGGCACTTTTCATGTGACTAGGTGCCAATTTCAATTTAAGATTGTTAGATTTTCTAAAAATCACTCTATTACTGCACCCGTTCCCCCTGTTCAAAATTTCATCCATCTGTAATATTTGACTATTCTTCTTAATGATGGCCTTTATCTCGGTCGCATGAGAGTTATATTTCGTAATAAAATGTACTGAACTACTTGGATCTTCCTCCCCATGTGCATGTATTCAACTTGTCCTCCATGGCCTCCAATGCGATATCCAAATAAGAGATATTGGTTAGACTATAATCATAGGTAAACCTAAGACCAAAATTATTATTGTTAAGGCCCCTCAGAAAATCAAGTAATGTGACCTCATCACCACCCCAAATAAAGAACAGATCATCAATAAAGCGTCAATAGAGGACTAGATCCGCGCCGAGCCGGCCCCCCCACACATGCTCCTCTTCAAAGCGGCCCATGTATAGGTTAGCAAAGCTCGGCGCGAACCTCGTCCCCATCGCCGTGCCCTTTAACTGAATATAATAATTATTATCAAAAACAAAATAATTGTGATGCAGTATAAATTCAATTGAACTTAATATAAATTCACATAATTCTTCCGATATTGATTGATCTGTATGTAAATAGTGCCTAACCGCTAACACCCCTAAATCCTGTGGTATATTTGAATATAGGGCCTCTACGTCACAAGTGACCATATAGTAACCCTTCTTCCACCGTGTATTGTGTATTAAATTAAGAAAATGTGTAGTGTCTTTAATAAAAGATTTTAATTGACGTGTATGTTCTTGCAAAAATGAATCTACATAGTGTGAAAGATTATTGGTATGTGAGTTGACGCCCGAAATAATCGGGCGCCCCGGAGGTGAAACTAAATTTTTATGTATCTTTGGCAAATGATAGTAAGTTGGAATAACAGGGTGCGCTGTGAAAAGAAAATTAAATGTGTCCTTGGATATCACTCTGGAGGCCAGGGCAAAGGAAAGCATGTTTTTCAATTTAATTTGAAAATTAGACGTCGGATTACCGGATAATTTCCTATAGATTGTCTTATCTTCAAGTTGTCTATAGGCCTCCAAGAGATAATCACTTCTATCTTGCAACACTATCCCTCCCCCCTTGTCGGCCGCCTTAATGACCAATTCATGGTCAGAACTAAGATTTTTAATAGCTAACCTTTCTCCCTTAGTCAGGTTATCTTTGTATGATTTTTTCTCTATTTTGTCACATAGAATCCTAAAATCCTCCAAGGTAGATCTATAAAAACTCTCAACATATACTCCTCGATATTGAAGGGGATAAAAATCCGATTTCCTACGAAAGGGGGTTCTAGTTTTAGCATCATAAATAGGTACCTCTGCGTTACCAATAATTTCAGTAACATTCTCCATCTTAAGAGATTCAAGCATCTGTAATGCTGCATTATCTGTATCGTCCAAAATAATTGGTAATTCATTGGAATCTGTTGCTTTAAGGGCCTTCATAGCAAAATAACGTTTTCTACTTAATGTTCTAGTATATCTATTGAGATCTACAAATAATTCGAACATATTGGGTTTGGTCCTAGGTGCAAAATTGAGCCCTTTAGATAAAAGTCTAAGCTCATGTTCATTTAATTGTTTAGAAGACAGATTGAAAATACCTTTAGCTGTTATCTTACTCGTACGTTCTTTTCCATATTTCCCTCTTCCTCCCCTGGATCCCCTACTTCTCTTCCTCTTTTTTGAGGGACTCTGCTTGGAGGGTCCTTGGGGTTCCTTCGTGGGTATTCTAAGAAATCCTCATTCCTATACTTGGGGGATGGTTCATTGCTCCCTGTATTACTTGCCCATCTTGTTCTCAGGGGCCGTCTTCCCCTCCAATTGGGTGTTTCTAATTCCTCCTCACCCTCTAGATAATCATTCCTAAGGACTTCATACCTATTAGGATGAACCCATTTTCTGGGATTGAATCGATTCGTTTTCCAACCTCCTTCCCCCGGTCTAGGAGTTGAATAGGTACGAGTATTTCTAGTGAAACTCTTCCTGGTATTATAACCATTGATCTTCTCCTTATTCCGGTGGCCATTATTAGAATAATTACGATGGGTCCTATTTTCCTCTCCTGAACGATTCTGGGGTCTGCCTGTTCTATTGAATGATCGTACTTGACCTTTACAGCTAAAGGTATTTTCAATCTGTCTTCTAAACAATTAAATGAACATGAGCTTAGACATTTATCTAAAGGGCTCAATTTTGCACCTAGGACCAAACCCAATATGTTCTAATTATTTGTAGATCTCAATAGATATACTAGAACATTAAGTAGAAAACGTTATTTTGCTATGAAGGCCCTTAAAGCAACAGATTCCAATGAATTACCAATTATTTTGGACGATACAGATAATGCAGCATTACAGATGCTTGAATCTCTTAAGATGGAGAATGTTACAGAAATTATTGGTAACGCAGAGGTACCTATTTATGATGCTAAAACTAGAACCCCCTTTCGTAGGAAATCGGATTTTTATCCCCTTCAATATCGAGGAGTATATGTTGAGAGTTTTTATAGATCTACCTTGGAGGATTTTAGGATTCTATGTGACAAAATAGAGAAAAAATCATACAAAGATAACCTGACTAAGGGAGAAAGGTTAGCTATTAAAAATCTTAGTTCTGACCATGAATTGGTCATTAAGGCGGCCGACAAGGGGGGAGGGATAGTGTTGCAAGATAGAAGTGATTATCTCTTGGAGGCCTATAGACAACTTGAAGATAAGACAATCTATAGGAAATTATCCGGTAATCCGACGTCTAATTTTCAAATTAAATTGAAAAACATGCTTTCCTTTGCCCTGGCCTCCAGAGTGATATCCAAGGACACATTTAATTTTCTTTTCACAGCGCACCCTGTTATTCCAACTTACTATCATTTGCCAAAGATACGTAATAATTTAGTTTCACCTCCGGGGCGCCCGATTATTTCGGGCGTCAACTCACTTACCAATAATCTTTCACACTATGTAGATTCATTTTTGCAAGAACATACACGTCAATTAAAATCTTTTATTAAAGACACTACACATTTTCTTAATTTAATACACAATACACGGTGGAAGAAGGGTTACTATATGGTCACTTGTGACGTAGAGGCCCTATATTCAAATATACCACAGGATTTAGGGGTGTTAGCGGTTAGGCACTATTTACATACAGATCAATCAATATCGGAAGAATTATGTGAATTTAAATTAAGTTCAATTGAATTTATACTGCATCACAATTATTTTGTTTTTGATAATAATTATTATATTAAGTTAAAGGGCACGGCGATGGGGACGAGGTTCGCGCCGAGCTTTGCTAACCTATACATGGGCCGCTTTGAAGAGGAGCATGTGTGGGGGGGCCGGCTCGGCGCGGATCTCGTCCTCTATTGCCGCTTTATTGATGATCTGTTCTTTATTTGGGGTGGTGATAAGGTCACATTACTTGATTTTCTGAAGGGCCTTAACAATAATAATTTTGGTCTTTGGTTTACCTATAATTATAGTCTAACCAATATCTCTTATTTGGATATCGCATTGGAGGCCACGGAGGACAAGCTGAATACATGCACATTCTCCAAGGATGTGGATCAAGGTCGCTTTTTGAATTACGGTAGTAGTCATTTACAAAAATGGCGTGATAACGTACCTAAGGGCCAATTTATTAGATTGAAAAGAAATAGTTCTACTGAAGAAATGTTCATAATACAGGCAGAAAAACTGAGGGGTTCATTTATAGAACAGGGATATCCCCCTAGGGTGGTCAATAAAGCATATAAGGAAGTATGCCATATAGATAGAGGCTGCCTATTACAAGGTAAGAAGAAGAATGTTAATGAAGGTGATGTTGGGGAGGATGATCCAGGTAGTTCAGTACATTCTATTACGAAATATAACTCTCATGCGACCGAGATAAAGGCCATCATTAAGAAGAATAGTCAAATATTACAGATGGATGAAATTTTGAACAGGGGGAACGGGTGCAGTAATAGAGTGATTTTTAGAAAATCTAACAATCTTAAATTGAAATTGGCACCTAGTCACATGAAAAGTGCCACTCTACGAGAGAATGTGAACCACAGTTGGTTACCGGTGAAACCAGCTGGGTTCCATAGATGTGGAAATATTGAATGTCAGACATGTGTATTTACCAGTCGTAAAGTTGAAATGTTTAGTTCTAGAACTACGGGGGAGTCTTTCTCCATAAAGGAATTCATTAATTGTAAATCCTCATTCATAATTTATTTGCTTGTCTGTGGATGTGGAAAGCAATATATTGGCCGGACAACTAGAATGTTACATGACAGACTGATGGAGCATAAAAGGAATATCACTAATGGGACAAGAAGACAGAGCCTCTATAACCATATTAGTAATTGTGAACTGGGAAATGTAAAGAACATCCAGATGTTTGGAATAGAGCAGGTTCACAAAACAGCTAGAGGAGGGGATCGGTATGGGCTTCTCTGTAAGAGAGAGGCCTATTGGATATTCTGTCTAGGGACAATGGTACCGGATGGTCTGAATGACACAGTTGAGCTTAATAACATCTATTAGACCACTGTGGGATTGAGGGGTAGATGGTCTCATTGTGACATCTGTTAGTTACCACTCTATACATGCACCTATGTATGAATATGTATACATGTCTAGGTGTATGGATATATGTTGGCATATGCACCATAGGTATTGGATAGGACATAGGGGGAATGGATGGTGTTATTGTTAATTATGGATCCACATTTCCCATGTGCCATGCCTATGGTTATACAATTACTAATTTAATTTGTGTGCACCTCTAATACCATCTAATTGTGTGTGTATCTAAGTGGGTCTTCGTTCTTTCTCTTAGACTTTTACTATATTGATTAAGTTGATGCTATGAATATAAAAAGGGTGATCTGTAATAGATTAGAATTGCCTGTGAGATAAATCGTGTATAGAAATATATTTGGGACATTGAGATTTTTAATTATAGTCTCTCAGTATAGATATAATGAAATGATGTGGCTTATTGATTTTGGACATTATGCATTATAGTAGTATAGGGATCTCCTTGTAAGATTCTTTGTCTTTTTATTATAGATTTTTATTAATTGATATATGGAGAGTATAGGGAGTAGTCCTAGGTGATTACTCCTATATTAAGTTTTTAAGTTTTTGATTTATTAAATATTAACCCATGTATTTATAACAATTACAGTGTTTTAGGTAGTTCTCGGGAGGCTGTAGTGATTGCTTAATAATGTCGATATGTATAGGAGGGGTGGTTACTTCTAAGAACATGTATGAGGAAATACAGACTGGAGCGGAATATAATTTGAACCGCATATGAGACGCAGCTAAGACGCGTGCGTACTACCTCGATTGATAAAAATAAGTAAGAGGAAATGATGACTTAAGCTGAATAAGAATTTGAACCGCACGTGAGACGCAGTTAATGCGCGTGCGCACTATGATCGGAAGTCAGCTGTCCCTTGAACCCTGGAACGCACGTGACACGCAAAGGGTGCGCGTGCGCGATTGAATAGCGCCCGGAAATGGACGACCTGCGTGTTATTTAAACAGGTTAATTGGAGCAGGTTTATTACATTATTTCTCCTGAGGAAGCCGCTGAGTGTTTAGGCGGAGAAACGCGTTGAGAGAGAGGTCCATAGCACACGGACCTGGTCATATCTACATCTGGGACACATCTACCTAAACGGGTCTGAGGTGAGGCGGAGTATAAGGGAAGAGTCGGCAGCACAGACCTTGTTACAGCAGACAATCAGCTGGTCGGTGAGAACCCCTGACAAACAAAGCCCGCTCAGTAACCAGTGCCCAGGATAGAATATGTGAGCCTCATTCAGAGGGCTGTTTATTAATATGGTTGTATATCCATGTTAATTTTGGAGGACTGCAGTGACTCACTAACCATCATTTTGACTTAATCTAAGTTACGGACATTGCTGGCTTTACTAACCAATTAACCTGTCATTTGGATATTAACACATTCAGCATCCCATTGGCCTATACGGACATAAATGTGATTGAACACTGGATACCATATGGTGCTAATTAGTTGAGGGTTGAATCCTAGTCATCAGGGGCCCCTCAGCGTAATTATATATATGTTATCGGTTGATTAACATACCAGTGATGCATCATTGATAGGCCATGTTTGAAATAGAGGGTATGATGTGAGATCTGCATTTATGGATTGATAAGTTTTATCATTAAGGTAATTTTAATACCGGCCGGGTCTATGTGTGTGTGTTATATGTTTGTCAACTAATTATTTGATTAATGTGTTAATAAAAAGCACAAAAATGATTTCCGGTATGCAGCGCTTTATTTGATAATTAGATTGAGGTTAATAATACTATGGGATCAAAATGACCCCCAAATTCTATGATTTAAGCTGTTTTTGAGGGGTTTTTGTAAAAAAGCACCCGGATCCAAAACACACCCGAATCCAACAAAAAAATTTCGGGGAGGTTTTGCCAAAACGCGTCCGAATCCAAAACACGGCAGCGGAACCGAATCCAAAACCAAAACACAAAACCCGAAAAATGTCCGGTGCACATCTCTAATTGAAAGGGGTCCCATGTTTACACATGGGATCCCTTTCTCCTTTCCCCCGTGACTCCTGTCAAAGAGGGTCCCTTCTGCCAATCAGGGAGCGCCACGTCATGGCACTCTCCTGATTGGCTGTACGCTCCTGAGCTGACAGTCAGGCTGCGCACTGAAGATACAATGTAGCGCATAGACGCTACATTGTATCCAATGGTGGGAACTTTGCGGTCAGCGGTTGACCTATGCGCTACATTGTATCTTCAGTGCGCAGCCTGACTGTCAGCTCAGGAGCGCACAGCCAATCAGGAGAGTGCCATGACGTGGCGCTCCCTGATTGGCTGAAGGGACCCTCTTTGACAGGAGTCACGGGGGGTCCCGCCAGTCGGGGAAAGGGGTCCCATGTGTAAACATGGGACCCCTTTCAGTGCGTGGATCGGGTTTTTGGTTTGTTTTTTTGCCAAGTACGTGGATTACAAACAGGACACAAGCTACACTGGATTATGTGAGTATAATTTTATTCACAGGTACCCCGAGGATTCTACATGGAGAAGTGGAGCGAGCCTCGTGTGAACATAGGTAAGTATGTGTGTATGTAGGTGTGTATGTATGTAATAAAGTTTTACTGTCACGGTGTGTGTGTTCTGTTTTTTGTTGGGTATTTTTTTTTGCAGTAGTACTACAGGTTCCAGCGGGCCCATTTTTCCACCGCATGCTGGTACTTGTGGTTCTCCAAGTACCAGCTTGCGGGGAGGCTTGCTGGGACTTGCAGTACTGCTACAAAAAACAATATTCTTATTTTTACACTTGGCTATCAGCCCCCATCCGCCGCCCTTGGATGGGGGGGACAGCCTCGGGCTTCACCCCTGGCCCTTGGGTGGCTGGAGGGGGGGAACCCTTGATTTAAGGGGTCCCCACTCCTCCAGGGTACCCCGGCCAGGGGTGACTAGTTAGTGATTTAATGCCAGGGCCGCAGGGACCTATATAAAAGTGTTCCCCGGCTGTGGCATTATCTCTCTGACTAGTGGAGCCCGATGTTGGTTCAAAAAATACGGGGGACCCCTACGCTTTTTGTCCCCCGTATTTTTTGCACCAGGACCAGGTGCAGAGCCCGGTGCTGGTTAATCAAATATGGGGGAACCCTGGTCAATTTTTTCCCCATATTTTTTCAACCAGGACCGGCTCAAAAAGCCCGAGGCTGGTTGTGCTTAGGAGCGGGGACCCCACGCAATTTTTTTCTGAATTTGTAACACTTTAAACACCTTTTAAAGGTACACAGTGAAGCCCTGTACGGATCTCACAGATTCGGCCGGGATTCCTTGTGTTTTGTCAGGCAGTGTTTTACTAATCACTCCCGTAAAACACTGCCTGACATTACGAATCACAACGACATCGGAAAAAACGAATGTGGAAAACTCGGCAGCTTAGTAAATGACCGTATCAGGATTCAAAAAGTTGCCATAAAATGCACCCGATACCATTCGAAATCAAACACCCTTAAAAACGGCTAAAACACGAATATTAGTAAATATACCCCATGGTGTAGACTGAAGGCTTGCTTATACTGTTTAGAGAGGAGATGTCTGCTCACAAATAGTAGATGACAAGTTTAAGAAACAGTGTGAACATTTCTGCTATCTTCCTTGATTCACAATATGAGATTTGGAGAATATGTGGATTCTATTGAAGATGTTCATTGAGCAGGTTGCTAATATTCAGAATTACCGATAAAATAATTTGACTATAGCGTTTGCCCCTCTACTAATGAGGAAGGCTCAGAGGGACTATGCAACACCATCAGAGAGGATGCTACTGACGATGAAAAGATGAAGTTAGCCATCTGTTGTCACAACTGAGGGCCTGAGCTGACGGGAGGCAGCCTCAGTTGTAGGGGCTGAGATGTACCGGAACCTGGGAGGTTGTATCAGACCCCTGGACATGTAAGTAACATGAATAATAACTGCCCGAAGGCGTGACCACGACAACTTGGATAAAAGTCAATGATGTTTATTATGACAACTCCGCAACACAGCAGCAGTAAAAGAAAACGTAAAAGTCAGCAAAGAATAAATACAGTTCCTGGGTACTACAGGATGGCAGGAGCCACAGGGCACTGGTAGTGTGAGATAGTTCTTATGATCTTCTAGATGGAAAGTCCTTACCAGGCCCGACTGTAGCAATGGAGATAACCCAGGATTGTGCCAGCTGGTGTTCCAGGAAAAGCTGGGTTGCTGAAGATAAAACAGCTGCTGTGGATACTGGCTGGAACCAGACTGTTGTTAGCACGGAGTGGATACTGGCTGGAACCAGTTAAATAATAAATGAACTTGGGAGCGATGAAATATGAACTGAAATGTAGAACTTGAGAGCGGAGAAATAATAATACCGGTGGAGAGTGGTAAAGTGTAGAAAGGACACCGGCCCTTTAAGGGAAGCTGTACTCTGCTGGAAGCTGAGCTGGAAGCAGGTAATGTTGTAGCTGGAAACAGATGAATCCACAATGGATTGGAGAGTCAGGCTACACCGCAGGTGGAATGCTGGTGCGGGTCTCTATGGTGGAAGTCTTGAGACAGGAGCTGGAACCTGGAAGACAATCACAGGAGAGAGACAAACAGGAACTAGGTTTGACAACCAAAGCACTGACGCCTTCCTTGCTCAGGCACAGTGTATTTATACCTGCAGCAAGGAAGGGATTGGCTAGGCAATTATGCAGATTATCAATACTGAGAACAGATTGGTGGAAATGATCAGCTGACAGAATCCAAGATGGCTGCGCCCATGCAGACACTTGGAGGGAAGTTTGGTTTGTAATCCATGTGGTAATGAAAACAGTAATGGCGGCGCCGGCCACCGGAGACAGGAGGCGCCAGGCTGACAGATGCACATCCAACCACGCGGACACAGCGGAGGCCGCGGCTGACGTAATCGCCACTCAGACACTCTGCATGCAGAAGTTCAGGGACGGCGGCGGAGGCCGCGGGAGACGCTATGCCAGGTGTAATATGGCATTTACTGTGACAGCGTCCCAGAGTGACAGGTGAGGATACAGGAATGTACACATCAGGATAACAGATGGGATCCGGTCCTGGAGCGCTGAGCCAGCCTTAGGAGGCATCTGATGGGTAAGAAATGGCGTCCAGATACCCGGATCGTGACAGCACCCCCCCTTTAGGAGTGGCCCCAGGACACTTCTTTGGCTTTTGAGGAAACTTGGAATGGAATCTCCGGACCAAGGCAGGAGCATGGACATCAGAAGCATTGGTCCATGAACGTTCCTCAGGACCATAACCCTTCCAGTCAATAAGATATTGTAGTTGACCGTAACGGTGACGTGAGTCCAGGATCTTGGCCACTTCATACTCAACGCCTCGTTGAGTTTGGACTTTCGGAGTTGGAGGAAGTGAGGAATGAAACCGATTCAAGATCAGCGGTTTCAACAGGGAAACATGGAATGTCCTGGGTATTTTTAAGAAGGGAGGCAACTGGAGTCTGTAAGCAACAGGATTGATGACTTGTTCAATCTTGAAAGGACCGATATAGCGAGGTGCAAACTTCATACTGGGAACTCTTAACCTCAAATTCTTCGTGGATAACCATACCCGATCACCCACCTTGAGAGCAGGAACTGCTCGACGCTTCTTATCCGCAAACTTCTTGTACCTGAACGATGCCTTGAGCAGAGCTGATCGTACGCTCTTCCAGATATTGGCAAACTGATGCAAGGTGATATCCACTGCGGGAACAGAAGTTGCTGGAAGCGGTTGGAACTCAGGGACTTTAGGGTGGAATCCAAAGTTAGTGAAGAATGGTGTTGAAGCAGATGAAGAATGATACTGGTTGCTATGACAGAACTCGGCCCAGGGAAGTAATTGAACCCAGTCATCTTGAGAGGAGGACACATAGATGCGGAGGAAGGCCTCCAAGTCCTGATTCACCCTCTCGGTTTGACCATTGGTCTGAGGATGGTAAGCCGTGGAAAACTTTAGCTTGACTTGGAGGACTTGACATAAACTTCGCCAGAATTTGGCTGTGAATTGAACTCCTCGATCTGAGATAATTTCTTCTGGAAGACCGTGGAGTCGGAAGATCTCTTGTATGAATACTTGAGCCAACTTGGAAGCTGACGGAAGACCGGTGAGAGGAATGAAGTGTGCCATCTTGGTGAACCGGTCAACTACCACCCAGATGGTATTGAACTTGTTGCACATGGGCAAATCAGTAATAAAATCCATCGACAAATGGGTCCATGGTCGACGGGGAACAGATAGTGGAACCAGTTGCCCCGCAGGCGACTGGCGGGATACTTTATGTTGAGCACACTTTGGGCAAGATGCAATAAACTCCAAGACGTCCTTTTTCAGAGTTGGCCACCAATAGGACCTAGAGATAAACTCCAGGGTTTTTTGGATACCTGTATGTCCGGCAAAACGGGAAGCATGGGCCCAATGCATGAGCTTCTTCCTTAGCATCGGCTTCACAAAACTTTTCCCTGATGGGGGCGTAGAGTCCATCCCTACCGTGGAGAATGCCAACGGATTTATAATAGGATGCTTGTCTGAAGACTCTGACTCATTTTCTTGCTCCCATGAGCGGGAAAGGGCATCGGCCTTGCGATTCTGAGAGCCCGGACAGAACTGGAGTTTAAAGTCGAACCTGGAAAAGAAAAGTGCCCATCTGGCCTGACGAGGGTTGAGACATTGTGCGCCCTTCAGGTATAAAAGGTTCTTGTGGTCTGTAAGTATGGTGATTGAATGAGAAGCTCCCTCCAACAGATACCTCCACTCTTCTAGAGCGAGCTTGATGGCTAGCAACTCCTGGTCGCCAATGGCATAGTTGCGCTCAGCTGGGGAGAACTTCCGGGAGAAGAAACTGCAAGGGTGTAAATGGCCATCTTTAGCCCTCTGAGATAACACCGCTCCTACTCCAACGGAGGAGGCATCCACCTCTAAGATGAAAGGAGAGTCGATGTCAGGCTGTTTCAGAACAGGCGCAGAGATGAACCTTTGTTTTAAAAGATGAAATGCTTGCATGGCTTCTTCAGACCACTTGGACGGGTTAGCACCCTTCTTAGTGAAAGCAGTAATAGGCGCCACAATGGTGGAAAAGTCTCGTATAAACTTTCGGTAATAGTTGGCGAACCCTAAGAACCTTTGCACCCCTTTGAGGGTTAAGGGTACCGGCCAATTTTGGATTGCTTGTAGTTTCTCAGGATCCATCTCTAGTCCGGAACCGGACACAATGTACCCTAGAAACGGAATGGACTTGACTTCAAAGACGCATTTTTCTAATTTGCAATAGAGATGATTGACACGGAGACGGGACAGAACCTCTTTAACCCAAAAACGATGTTCCTCTAAATCGTTGGCAAAAATGAGGATATCGTCTAGATAGACCACGACATGACGGTATAGAATGTCTCTGAAGATCTCATTGACAAAATGCTGGAAGACAGCTGGAGCATTGCTCAATCCGAAGGGCATGACGAGGTACTCATAATGTCCGTCACGGGTGTTAAAGGCGGTCTTCCACTCGTCACCCTCACGGATCCGGATGAGATTGTATGCACCTCGCAAGTCCAGCTTTGTAAAGATGGTAGCTCCGCTAACTCTGTCAAAGAGCTCAGTAATCAGGGGTAAAGGATAACGGTTCTTGATGGTAATGTCGTTCAAACCTCTGTAGTCGATGCACGGCCGCAGACCACCATCTTTCTTTTTTACAAAAAAGAAGCCTGCGCCGGCTGGAGAAGAAGAAGGTCGAATGAACCCCTTTGCTAGGTTCTCTTTAATATATTCCTCCATAGAATGCGTCTCAGGCAGAGACAACGGATAAGTTCGGCCTCGAGGTGGAACCTTCCCTGGAACGAGATCAATCGGACAGTCCCATTCTCTATGAGGAGGAAGGATATCAGCAGAAGCTTTACTGAACACATCCGTGAAATCTTGATATGGAGGAGGTGGAACATCAGACGACCTGGGGGAGGAAGAACAGACAGGCAATACTTTAAACAAACATGTCTCAGCACAGGAGGAACCCCATGCCAGGATTTGCGTAGTCGTCCAATCAATTGTAGGATTGTGAAGACGGAGCCATGGAAGGCCCAGGACCACAGGATGTGTGGCTCTTGGAATCACTAAAAAAGAAATAAGTTCGGAATGAAGAACTCCCACTCTCAGACGAACTGGTAGAGTCCTTAAAGAAATAACTGCATCAAAAATTTTGCTGCCATCCACGGCAGTTAAAGAAATGGACGAAGGAAGTCTCTCGGTGGGTAGGGACCACCGTTTAACATAGGCTTCGGTAATAAAGTTCCCAGCTGCTCCGGAATCAAGGAGGGCAATGACGTTCCGATAACGTTGAGCAACTTGAAGCGAGACTGGGAGATTACAATCTTGAGGAGATGGAGAGGAGATCATTACTCCTAGCCGGCCCTCTCCTTGGCGAGCTAGGATTTGGAGTTTTCCCGGACGTTTGGGACAGGCATTAATAGTGTGAGACGGAGCTGCACAATACAAACAGAGAGACTCAGAGAGACGTCTTCGGCGCTCAGCAGGAGTTAAACGGGAACGGCCAATTTGCATGGGTTCATCTTTAGTTGGTGACAGTTGGCGAGGAGGAGGAGCAGAAGATTTTGGAGCAGATGATCTTCCACGCTCAGTTGCTCTCTCTCTGAAACGTAAGTCAACTTTTGTACAAAGTGAGATTAGCTCATCTAACTTGGAGGGTAAGTCTCTGGTAGCTAACTCATCTTTAATACGCTCGGATAATCCATGCCAGAATGCAGCATACAGGGCCTCGTCGTTCCATGCCAGTTCGGATGCCAGGATCTGGAACTGTATCAGATATTGTCCTACAGTACGTGACCCCTGGCGTAAACGGAGAATCTCGGATGAAGCTGAGGTTACCCGGCCTGGCTCGTCGAAGATGCGCCTGAATGTTGACACGAAGGCAGTGTAGGAAGATAGCAGGGTGTCGGACCTCTCCCATAACGGTGATACCCAATCAAGGGCTGAGCCACTGAGAAGAGAAATAATGTAGGCAATTTTTGTACGGTCACTGGGAAAATTGCCAGGTTGTAGCTCAAACTGAATCTCACACTGGTTGAGAAATCCCCTGCAGAATCTTGGAGATCCGTCAAATTTTGCTGGCGTTGGAAGATGAAGACGTGGAGCAGAAATGGGTAAGGTGGGTGGGGTTATAGCTGGAGTCACTGTGGTTGACGCACCAGACGCGCCTGATCCACGGAGAGTTGTCTGAATCCCATCCAGCCGAGTAGAGAGATCCTGGAGACAGCGGATGATGTGGCCCTGTGCAGCCTCCTGATGTTCTAGTCGGGCTGCCAGTTCTTGCATCGGCCTGGCCGCTTGATCCTGGTCTCCGGCTGGATTCATTAGGTCAGTGCTTACTGTCACAACTGAGGGCCTGAGCTGACGGGAGGCAGCCTCAGTTGTAGGGGCTGAGATGTACCGGAACCTGGGAGGTTGTATCAGACCCCTGGACATGTAAGTAACATGAATAATAACTGCCCGAAGGCGTGACCACGACAACTTGGATAAAAGTCAATGATGTTTATTATGACAACTCCGCAACACAGCAGCAGTAAAAGAAAACGTAAAAGTCAGCAAAGAATAAATACAGTTCCTGGGTACTACAGGATGGCAGGAGCCACAGGGCACTGGTAGTGTGAGATAGTTCTTATGATCTTCTAGATGGAAAGTCCTTACCAGGCCCGACTGTAGCAATGGAGATAACCCAGGATTGTGCCAGCTGGTGTTCCAGGAAAAGCTGGGTTGCTGAAGATAAAACAGCTGCTGTGGATACTGGCTGGAACCAGACTGTTGTTAGCACGGAGTGGATACTGGCTGGAACCAGTTAAATAATAAATGAACTTGGGAGCGATGAAATATGAACTGAAATGTAGAACTTGAGAGCGGAGAAATAATAATACCGGTGGAGAGTGGTAAAGTGTAGAAAGGACACCGGCCCTTTAAGGGAAGCTGTACTCTGCTGGAAGCTGAGCTGGAAGCAGGTAATGTTGTAGCTGGAAACAGATGAATCCACAATGGATTGGAGAGTCAGGCTACACCGCAGGTGGAATGCTGGTGCGGGTCTCTATGGTGGAAGTCTTGAGACAGGAGCTGGAACCTGGAAGACAATCACAGGAGAGAGACAAACAGGAACTAGGTTTGACAACCAAAGCACTGACGCCTTCCTTGCTCAGGCACAGTGTATTTATACCTGCAGCAAGGAAGGGATTGGCTAGGCAATTATGCAGATTATCAATACTGAGAACAGATTGGTGGAAATGATCAGCTGACAGAATCCAAGATGGCTGCGCCCATGCAGACACTTGGAGGGAAGTTTGGTTTGTAATCCATGTGGTAATGAAAACAGTAATGGCGGCGCCGGCCACCGGAGACAGGAGGCGCCAGGCTGACAGATGCACATCCAACCACGCGGACACAGCGGAGGCCGCGGCTGACGTAATCGCCACTCAGACACTCTGCATGCAGAAGTTCAGGGACGGCGGCGGAGGCCGCGGGAGACGCTATGCCAGGTGTAATATGGCGTTTACTGTGACAGCGTCCCAGAGTGACAGGTGAGGATACAGGAATGTACACATCAGGATAACAGATGGGATCCGGTCCTGGAGCGCTGAGCCAGCCTTAGGAGGCATCTGATGGGTAAGAAATGGCGTCCAGATACCCGGATCGTGACATCTGTGACCATCAGAGTACTGCTATCAAGACAGCCGTTCATGGTGCAGAGTTCCTGACAGCTGACTGGATAGTGGAAACCATAACACTGAAACAGGTAGCAAGTCTTGTTTCCCAGGATTTCACTCATTGGGGTCGATTCAATTCAGCGCGATGTGAATAGCGCTGTGAAGGAGATCATGGAGCTATTCAATTCAGCACGCTCTTCTGTTGGAGAATGCTGGCACTTGCACCTTAAACCGGGTGCAAGAATGACCATTCTCCGACTTAAGTGCCCTGCAAGCGAAAAACCTGTATTGTAAAACCTGTATTAAGTGCCCTGCAAGCAGAAAACCTGAATTGAATAACGCCGGGACCATCTTCCCGGTACTTTTAACAGTGTGCTGAATTGAATTGACACCAACAGATCTGGATTCATAGGACAGAGAGTTTGAAGATAGTTATTTGTTTGGAGGAAAATAACTTTTAAGTAGAAAGTGACTCCTCTGCTGGCTTTCCCTCCATATTGCCATTGAACGTCAGCTTCAGTGGCAGAAGAGGTCAGAACCAGGTTGCCTAGTTATTCAGTCCTGCAAGCACCCACCTTGGGTAAGCTCTGTTCAAGTATTCCTTGCTTATTTGCACAACAGCATTTACTACTGGTCAAGGCCTGGATCATCTGGATTTAGTCTGGCTTTGCCGTTTGTAGAATACCGTTCTCCCCAACGATTGATCAATCAATTCTGACCCTCTGGACCAAATTTGCTCATTCTGTGAAGGATGAGGGCATAGTGATCCTGACTGTGCACAGATGGACTATTCCTTTTCAGAGGTGATGACTATAGCTCGTTAGTCTGGACATGCCTGTGATTCAAACTAAAAGTAATGTAGTAAAAGTTATACAGTAATAAACTCTGGCAGTATGCTGGTTCTGCAGGGCTTATTTCTGTGGGAAAAATTCTCTCTGCACTGCCCTATTCATATTGGTTGTATCCATCAGGCATATAGCATTACCCAACTCGGCCTAGTTTCTCAAAGGGGGTAAAACTTTCCATTAGGGGAAAGATTGCTACTTTGATGGTGGAGATTTGTCCATATTTACTGTCACCTATTCAACTCGGTCAAGTTTTCTTATATTCTGTAAAGAAGAAAAGGGATATTTCTGATGTGACTGAGACCTCTGGAGAGACATTGGAAATGCTCCCTTCTGGTTATGTTTAATCAGGTAAAACCCCCAATACAGGAAACAGAAGAGAAGAACATAAGGACTGGGTTTCATAAGAAGTTCTGGTGGGGAAAGAGGTATAGTACCAGATGTGATTCCTACAAATAATGATGTTAGAGATTTGCAAAATATCAATGAGGAAGTGCTAATCCTTTCATTGCATCACTTCAATCTGAGAAATGATGGGATGATCTTCTCTCCTACCTGTTTGCGAGATGCCGCACATATATCATCTTCCCTATCCTGTGTTAGTACTCTAAAGTGCAGAACATATTTATACCACTTTTCCACTGCTGCAATATCCTGGGTTAGTACTGACTCTACCAGGGTCAGAACTCAATGGAAAAGGGTCCTTGAAAAATAACCTGGGTCCAGCTCCTAGTGTCAGACCCAAAAAGGACCTGGATAAGGCTACAGTGTAAATGGGTGACCCAGGTCATCTGACCCGGGTCCTGGTAAAAGCCTATGGAGAGGGAAGAGAGATGCAGATGCACACTCCTAGCACTAGGAACACTAATAATAAACATAATTTAAATAAACCCTCACAATTAACATGGTGTATAATTGAAGTTCTTAGCACACATTTGCGCAAATATGCGGGCCCATGTACCGCGGCCAGGTGACTTCATCACATGGGTCCCTAACATCCCTAATACTATCACATTCTATAAATTTATTAAGGACTTACCTCTAAATAGGGCCTTATCAATGTGTGATCTGAAATGCAGGAACCCAGCTAATAAAACACCTGAGGGTGAATGGGAGGAGTGCCAATCCAGAGGAAGGAAGCCTTGCCTTCCAGTGTACAATATATACACAAATATAGTGGAAAAAGGGGGGAACCTGGATTGCACATCCTATTACTAAAGATATCAAGAGGTGCTATCATGCTGAGGCTTCTAATACTATGCTGGGGGAAGAGAGATGGTCACCTCTTGATATCTTCAGTAATAGGATGTGCAATCCAGGTTCCCCCCTTTTTCCACTATATTTGTGTATATATTGTACACTGGAAGGCAAGGCTTCCTTCCTCTGGATTGGCACTCCTCCCATTCACCCTCAGGTGTTTTAATTAGCTGGGTTCCTGCATTTCAGATCACACATTGATAAGGCCCTATTTAGAGGTAAGTCCTGTATAAATTTATAGAATGTGATAGTATTAGGAATGTTAGGGACCCATGTGATGAAGTCACCTGGCCGCGGTACATGGGCCCGCATATTTGCGCAAATGTGTGCTAAGAACTTAAATTATACTCCATGTTAATTGTGAGGGTTTATTTAAATTATTTTTATTATCAGTGTTCTTAGTGCTAAGAGTGTGCATCTGCATCTCTCTTCCCCCAGCATAGTATTAGAAGCCTCAGCATGATAGCACCTCTTGATATCTTCAGTAATAGGATGTGCAATCCAGGTTCCCCCCTTTTTCCAAAAGCCTATGGAGAGCCAGCTCACCGGCGCTTGAAGATTATGTTATCTCCAAGAGCCGGCAGGAGAAAGACCGTCCTTAACCTGGGTCCAGCCTGCAATATGAATAAGGTTTCAAGCTGCTGTGACACAGCTTGAAACTATGTTCAATTAACCAGTCAGACCCGGGTTTTTAGTGGAAAAGAGATATTAGTGTTATCCCCTGAAATCTCCGAAAAACAGATGTTTGCAGGGGATACATACAAAATATTAGTATCTCAAGGATTTAAGGGGACACTGCAGCAGATATTTCTGATAACATTTGCAAAAAGCAGCCACCATACTGTATGTTTCTTTGGGGCAGCTAAATTGTTCATTTTATCAAGGTCTGAAAATTGCCAAAAAACTTGTCCCGAATAGCTAATGTCATCTTTAGATAGCATTATCACTTGTTGGTTACAGGATGCATTTCACAAAGTTTTTGGGAGAGGGATCCTCCCTGGTAATTTCTACATGTGCAATAGCATAGCTGGGGTTCAAACCTGAAGGACAGCGATGAGACTGGCATTCAAATAACTTCTTACACATCACAGGAGGAATGGCTCCTATTGGGGACCTGTCCCCAGATGTGATTACTGATAAATTCTGTTAGCACTAAAGGTCCATACACACTAGATGACGTCGCTCTATGGGCTACACTAATTCTTACATTGTTAGCAGCCGTGGCACCCCTAGCCCCCACACTGTATTATTAGCAGCATCCCAGCCCACCACAACATGTCACCTGCTCAATCCTGCAGCAGCAAACCCCCACCCGCTAACCTGTTGCCCACTTACACTTGGAATCCCTGTCAATGCAGCCACAACAGACACTGTCATCTCAGTTGCCTCCCACACTGTAGTATGCCGGGTGCTACTTGCCAGGGCAGTCTTCAAACACTCCGGGTGTAGTGGGTCATCTTCACACTGTGGCCATCTTCATGCGAGCTCACGGAACCGCATAGTGCCAGTGCAGCCACTGCACGATCCAGGCAAGGCACCAAAGAGGTCTGGCCTGGCTCAAACTCCACTTTTTATAGCCTGCAGCCGGGCAAGGATACTTGAATCACTTATACCCCTTTCAGACCACCAGCTATGAACACGAGTTATTGGCACATGTGCAGTCTGAAAGGTGCAAGGGTTGAAATACCGGATTGAGTGACCTGGTATTTCAACCCTGGTAGCGAGCAGGGTTGGCTCGCTGTGCAGTGTGAACGGGAGCCAGGTCGATGCAACCTGTTTCCCATTCACTGTATGCGTATGTGGCGCTTGGAGATCATGTGATCTCCAAGCGCTGCCCCATCTTCACTAATGATGTTCTTCAGTGCTATTGAAAGGATCTGGTAGCAGAATCTTCTTTATTTTAATACATGAAGACAGTTTAGCATAAAGTGGACAACATTCTTAATTGGCAATGTTAAAGATAAAGATTACACATTTAGGAATCTATACAATCCTTGATAATCCCCAGGACGCTTCGCAAGGACAGGAAAATGTTACTCTTTCAGGCATAGTGCTCACACTATATAAGTGAGAATTCTGGTCCATTTGAGTTCTGGCCATAGTACTGCTAACTCACATCTAGTACATATGAAGATAATCATACATAACCTTGGGGAGAACACTTCACAATGTTACTTTATTAGGAATGTTGGCTAGGTGACCAAGAACAATGACTTAACCAGAGTGGTTCTAGTACAAGACTTCACTTTCCAAAAGTACAGTACATCTAATTTCATTATTAAGTTGGAACTAAAGAGCAGGGGTGCATGCAATATTGCAAGGTGGGTTTCTAAGTACACAGAAATTACTCCCCCGATTGGCCACATTGTATTTCATAAACAGATACAACTGTGTCCCTGTCTCAGCCCAAACTGCGACTAATGCTGCCGCTACAGAAAGCTCTGGTCTGGCTGCTGTGCATGCCAAGGGGCAGTAGCAGCTCCCTCCGTCCTTTCCTCACATCGTCCAGTCTCCTCTTAGCCCTTGGTGTGTGTGTGTGTGTGTGTGTGTGTGTGTGTGTGTGTGTGTGTGTGTGTGTGTGTGTTATATATATATATATATATATTTTAGTGCTGGGCAACAATTAAAATTTTAACGCTTAATCGCAGTGTTAGACACAAAACTCAATAATGAATTCAAAAGTAGTGTATTATTTATATTTTATTTTTTTAAATATGTTTTTTGAAACAAAAATACACAAGTAGTATTGGAAAATATGACATGAAGCCAAACTGGGAAGACAGTATTCAGCAATTATCAGTAACAGGTATAAACACAGTATTCATGGGATTTAGAATAAAAGCGGCAAATCACACAATACCATAATGGATAGTTCAGATTAAGCAAAGGAAAGTATTTAAAAGGGAGGAACACCTTTCTCTACCACCTCCAAATTGTACCAAATTGTCAAACAAACCACCTCACAGACCTTTTACTTGGTGAGCAGGAGTAATGTAACCAAATATGGTAACCAAACATCAAAGAATTTGGGTGCTCTATTTTCTGTATCCAATGAACATTCAATCCAGTCCATCTGATAGAGAAATGAGAGACGACCAATCATAATGGAAAACGGGATGGGATCCAGTCCATCTGATAGAGAAATGAGAGACGACCAATCATAATGGAAAACGGGATGGGATCCAGTCCATCTGATAGAGAAATGAGAGACGACCAATCATAATGGAAAACGGGATGGGATCCAGTCCATCTGATAGAGAAATGAGAGCCGACCAATCATAATGGAAAACGGGATGGGATCAGTCTTAATCCACTGTGATAAAATAGATTTTTTAGACACAGCAGCAACTCTAGCTAACAAAAGGCATATACCCTTTGATAAACAAAGAAAGGGGGAATGATAATTCCACAAGGCCCAGGATTTATGTATTGTGAATGATATTTTTAAGTCATATGTAGGAAAGGATTGAACTTCCGACCAAAAGGCCTTTAGCACAAGGGTAATCCCACATACAATTAATTATGTCAGCCTCAGGGGCGGTGCACTTAAAACAATTTGAGTCATCAGAAGCACCCGTCAAAAAACCGAAGTTTAGGATTGTAGTAGGCTCTATGAAGCAATTTATATTGCATTTCAGCATACGAGGCCGAAACCAGGTGTTTGTTCAGAGCAACATTGGATGCAATAATGGTTTTTAAAGGAATGTCTGGGAATACAGTTTTCCATTTTGCTAAACCAGTGTCAATCTTATCAATATCCAATACCCGTCTAGTGTGCGTGTACAAAAGGGAAGTGAAAAGGAAGATATCAATCCCTGTCTTACTATAGCATCCAGGGAATTTATTTTTATCTACTGGGCTCAAGTTAGACAATCATTTTTTAGTGATATAACGTCTGACTTGAAAATATACAAATAAAGGGAAATTTAAGAGGGGGAAACGTTCCTTGAGCTGGGACAGAGTCAAAACCACAGAGCAATCTTTGGTCATAAATTGATGTAGCAGACTGAGACCCTGCAGATGCCAAGACCTAATAACTCCTGTCGAATCCCCTTGCTGAAATTCAGAATTGTGTAATAAGGATGAAAACCGTGTGTTCGTGAAAGAGGGGCCCTGTTGTTTCCTCAATATTCTCCATCCCGAAAAAAGGTGTGGAAACTAAAGGGTTCCCCACCACAGTCATGGGGAGAAGGGATTGTGATTTATGCAACAAAGAAATGACAGTAGGTTACATGTAGGCCTAAAGGCTTGATCCAAGTCTTTATATACAACATGGTCGCCCCACTTTATCCAATCCAGAGCATACCTGTAGTTGGCGGCCAGTGCATAATCTTGAATACAAGGGACATTAAAGCTACCCAAATTTAAGTCTTGCTGTAATCTAAAGAGTGATATTCTAGTGCGCTTGCAGGCTCATATAAACTTGGTCAATGGATATAATAAGCTGGGAAAGGACACCATCTTATACAAATGACAACGTCCCAAACAGGAATCGGCAAATGCTTCCATTTTTCAAAATCCACTAACATCTGCTGAATAAAGTAAGATATATTAGCAGTATATAAATTATCTGGAGATACCGGAATGCGGAGACCCAAATATTGCAAGAAATCCCTTGCCCATCTAAAAGGGAAACTCCCCCTCCATCCTCATTTGGCGTCATCATATAAGGGTAGTGCTTCAATTTTATCAAGATTAATTAAAAAAACAGAAATGTCACTAAAAGCAGCAAACGTCTTAAGTAAGGAGGGAATGGTGGTTTTTGTATCATTAAAATACAATAAGAGATCACCCGCGAAAGCAGACATCTTGATCTCTCGTGTTCCCACCAGAATCCCTCTCCAAGAAGTATAATTAACAAAGGTCTGAATAAGGGGATCCAATGCTAAATTGAAAAGTAATGGAGAAAGGGGACAGCCCGGCCTCGTACCTCTACCAAGTGTAAACAAAGTAGAATTGATACCATTAATCGTGAGAAAGGCAGTAGGTTGTGAAAACAACATTCTGGGGTGTGGTATGAGTTGCCGGTGGCCGGGTCCCCTGCGGCCGGCATACCGGCGCCGGGATCCCAACTGCCAGCTTGCCGACAGCAGGGCGAGCGCAAATGAGCACCTTGCGGGCACGCGATCTATTCTGCCACCAGGGGGGTCGTGGACCCCCAAGAGGGAGAAAAGGTGTCGGTAAGCCGGTTGTCGGGATTCCGGCACCAGTACACTGTGCGCCGGGATCCCAACAACCGGTATACTGAATACCACCCACATTCTGAATGAATTGTGGGCCAAATTGGTGTGCATGTAACATCCTCAAAATATGTGACCAGGAAACCCTATCAAAGGCCTTATCGGCATCACAGCTCACCAAAACTGCCTTTTTATTAGCAACTTGTTTATTGTGAATCATGGCTGCCAGTAACATGAGAACACTGTGAACAGACGAGAGACTACGGACAAAAGCGTTCTGTGCAGGATGTAGTATTCGAGAGAGAATACATTGGAGACAGATATAACATGTGCAGAAAGAGTTAGATTTGGGTGGGTTATTTTATTTCTGTGCCGGGTAAATACTGGCTGCTTTATTTTTACACTTCAAATTAGATTGCAGATTGAACACACCACACCCAAATCTAACTCTCTCTGCACATGTTAAATCTGCCTCCCCTGCAGTGCACATGGTTTTGCCCAACTGCTAACAAAATTTCTGCTGCGATCAACTTGGAATTACCCCCATTGTGCTATCAGTTTAGTAAAAATTTTTAGATCCTGATTCAGTAACTATATAGGTCTATATGACCGAACCAGTGCAGGATCTTTACCCGGCTTAGGGATAACCACTATCCTTGCCTCAGTAAAACCAGATGGTGGGGAGTGGCCAATTAAAAGAGAATTAAATAGGGTCAATATATGTGGCAGTAAATGAGATGAGAGAAGCTGGTAGTTTTCTGCACCAAAACCATCCGGTCCTGGAGATTTGTTTTTCAGAAGAGATTTGATTACTGACCATAGCCCTAACTCCATCACAGGTGCAATCAAACAGTCCCTCTCCGACTCCGTCAATACCTGTAATTCAGCTCAATTTTTAAACTGCATACCCAATGTAGGAGAATCAGGAGGGGCAGGATACAAATCAATTGAAATAATTCTGAAACATAGTGGAGATACAGATGGAGCCGTGCTCATCTGAGGCGGCTCCGTCGCATACGAGCATTCCCAGCGTGACTAGGTGATTCGTCTGCTAGTAACGCAGGGACAGCACTGAGACGCTCCCATTCAACTGAATGGGGCGCATGCGCTTCACGGACGCGCGTGACCCGGTGATAGGCGGGCCCGCCCCAAAGCCATGATTAGTGTGGCTCCATCTGTAGCTGAGGACTCTGTAATCGGAGTCAGAGAGAATCCTCTTAATTGTAGTATGTTAGACGGTGTTGAATACGTACGAACCAAATTAGCTAATAACCTGCCAGATCTATTGAAACCCCGGAAATATTTATTCCATTGGACATCATATGAAAAATGCGCTCGCTCTGTACACAATGCATCATATGCGTGTTTAGCATCAAGATAAGCCTGACGAAAGTCTGGAGTGTCATTCAACAACAATCTATCATAAGATTCCTCCAGATTATGACTAAGTTCTTCCAATTTAGTGGATATTTTCTTGCGTTTCCTGACCACATATTCCATGATCTGTCCCCGCAATACAGGTTTAGAAGCAGCCCAGGAAAGGTTAATGTCCTCTATGTGTTCAATATTATCATCCACATAATTAAGAAAAGCCCTCTCTAAAAAAGTGCGAAAGTCAGATGATTTATACAAATAGCTCAGAAATCTCCAAATGTATGAAGTCATAACAGGGTTAGTTAGGGAAAGAGTGAACCATATGGGGGCATGATCGTATAAATCAATTAAGACCAATTCCGATTGGAGTATCTGATGAAATAAAGTGCAAGAAATCAACCAAAAATCAATATGGGAAGATGTATGGTGAGGATGTGAATAAAAGGTGTACTCACGTGAGGTCAGGTGTTGGCATCTCCAGGGATCACAAAGGCACAAAGAATATAATAGCAGCTGTAATGAGGGTTTGAGAGCCACACTGCTTCCATTAGCCAGCGAAGAGCTATCTAATCCTTGGGAAAAAACATTGTTAAAATCCCCACCCAATATTAACTCGCCCTGTGCCCAGTCCTGTAATTTAACATAGAGAGTTGAAAAGAAAGTCCCATTAGCATAAGGGAGAGCATAAACAGTTGCTAAAGTATAAAGTGAACCATATAGGGATAGTTTTATAAAATGAAAATGGCCGTCTTGATCAATAAAAAGTGTCTCTAATAGTATATTGTAAGTGTTTGCTAAATAAAATCAACACCCCTCTATGCTTCGCTGTGAAATAGGCAGCTGTGTAGTTCCCTATCCATTATCCCTAAATACTGGGATCACGGGAGTTCCAATGTGTCTCCTGCAAAAACGCTACATCAGGTTTCATACGTTTAAGATGGGATAGTACTTTACGTCTCTTGATTGGAGAGTTCAATCCTCCCACATTCCATGAAACAAATTTCACCATTTTAATCACCCTAGTACAGTGGTTCTCAAACTCGGTCCTCAGGACCCCACACAGTGCATGTTTTGCAGGTAACCCAGCAAGTGC
Source organism: Pseudophryne corroboree (assembly GCF_028390025.1). Lineage (NCBI taxonomy): Eukaryota > Metazoa > Chordata > Amphibia > Anura > Myobatrachidae > Pseudophryne > Pseudophryne corroboree. The sequence goes on from NC_086450.1 coordinate 121,078,849, forward strand.
ACAGGTGTATTAATTACTCACTGACACATTTTAAAAGATCCACAGGTGGAGCTAATTATTTCACTTGCGATCTGTGAGGAGACCTGCAAAACATGCACTGTGTGGGGTCCTGAGGACCGAGTTTGAGAACCTGTGCCCTAGTACGATCAGTAGCTGAGGCCGCCATGTCAACCCACACCTACTTTGGGCCAAAAATAAAAAACATAAACAAATAATTGATGTCCTCTACCCGTCCCAGCGAGCGGGCAAAGAATTATTGAAATACACTGTGGCACCATGGTAACCGTAAGATTTTGAAGTCACGTACTTGTGTGAATAACCAATGTGCAGAAGGCAATACAATTATGTTTTTTTAGAACCAAATAGGGCAACTTGTGTGATTGCCAACAGACAAAAAAAACATGTATACCCGCTGAGAAAAAGGGGAAGGGGAGGAAAAAGGGAAGAGAACAAAGAAGAGAGTCGGACCTAAGTAGAGTCCAGATGAGGAAAAGGAACATGCTAACAAAGAGAAGCAAATGTAATAAAATATGTCGGAGCAACATTATCACATACAATAATGCAGTGCTTTGCCTAAACCAAGAACAAATAAAAAATAGTAGAATTTTAAGTACCTACCAGTAAATCCTTTTCTCATAGTCCATAAGGGATATTGGGGACAGATTAGTATGATGGGGTATAGACGGGTCCAAAGGAGCCAGTGCACTTTAAGTTTCTTCAACTGGGTGTGCTGGCTCCTCCCCTCTATGCCTCCTCCTGCAGGTCAGTTATAGATAAAACAGTGCCAGAAGGAGAATGAAATACTTGAGAGAAGGAACATAACAACAAAAGATGTGGTGAGATTTACACACCAGCACACCAACATATAACTTAGCCAGCAACGCCTGCCAACATTAACAGCGGGTGTAGTATGGTATGCCGGAGGCCGGGCTCCCGGCGACCAGCATACCGGCGCCGAAAGCCCGACCGCCGGCATATCGACAGCGTGGCGCGCAAATGAGCCCCTTGCGCGCCACGCTCATTTATTCCCCCTCCAGGGGGGTCATGGACCCCACGAGGGAGAAAAAATGTCGGTATGCCAGCTTTCGGGATTCCGGCGCCGGTATACTGTGTGCCGGGATCCCGACAGTCGGCAACCTGAAGACCACCCATTAACAGCAACAGCTGAACAGGAAACACAGAACAGAGAACCTGCAGAAAGTCACCGCACAGAAGCGGGCGCCCAATATCCCTTATGGACTACAAGAAAAGGATTTACCTGTGGGTACTTAAAATCCTATTTTCTCTAGCATCCATAAGGGATATTGGGGACAGATAAGTATGATGGGAATCAGGGCCAGTGCTAGGGTGTTCGGCGCCCTCCTGCAAAATATAAATTTGCGCCCTCCCATACTTTACATGCAGGGCCGGAGGGTTACCATGGCCTCTTGGGCCCCTGAGCTGCAGGAGATCCGTGTAAGCCTATGGATGTGAACTCTCTGCCCATACACACCCTGTGCAGCGCTAGTTACGGCTCTGCACACAGACAGTGCCGTAACTAGACATTTTAGCGCTGTGTGCAAGAGAGGGCATTGGCGGCCTCCCTGTATGTAGAACAGGGGCACTGCGCGCCGCAGGGGCGCGCAAAAAAATTAGGGGCGTGGCTTCATGGGGAAGGGGTGTGGCCACAAAATAACACCAATACATATTACATATTATAGTAGTCTCCATTATTCAAACTACGCCGCACAGCAGCGCCACTACACCAGGTAGAGCCCCTTTTACACATTACGGCGGACAGATTTCCCTTTTTACACATTACGGCAGACAGCGCCCCCCTTTTTACACATTACGGCAAACAGCGTCCCCTTTTTACACATTACGGCAGACAGCGTCCCCCTTTTTACACATTACGGCGGACAGAGTCCCCTTCTTACACATTACGGTAGACAGCATCCCCTTTTTACACATCACGGCAGACAGCGTCCCCTTTTTACACATTACGGCAGACAGCATCCCCTTTTTACACATTATGGCAGACAGCGTCCCCCTTTTTACACATTACGGCAGGCGTCCCCTTTTTACACATTACGGCAGACAGTGTCCCCTTTTTACACATTACGGCAGACAGCGTCCCCTTCTTACACACTACGGCAGACAGCGCCCCCTTTTTACACATTACGGCAGACAGCGTCCCCCTTTTTACACATTACAACGGACAGTGTCCCTTTTTTACACATTACGGCAGACAGTGTCCCCCTTATTACACATTACGGCAAACAGCATCCCCCTTATTACACATTACGGCAGACAGCGTCCCCTTTTTACACATGACTCTCACTCTTTTTACATCCACTTACCACAGTTGTGCTGGCCAGATCTTCAATAGCATGATCCTGTGTAGCTCCGCCCCTTTGGTCCGTGTAGCTCCGCCCCTTTTCGGCAGAACGATCACTGACACTCCTCTCCCTGTCACAGGGGAGAGAGATAAGGCTTCATGCTGCCGGCGCTGCTGCGGCTGCCTGTCAGTGTGACAAGGCAGGCGCAGCAGCAGCAGCAGTGGGGGACAGGACGGCGCTTCAGCTGGGATGCAGAGCAGTGAAGGCGCCTCTCCTGCCCGGAGACATTTTAGCGCTGTGTGCAAGAGAGGGCATTGGCGGCCTCCCTGTATGTAGAACAGGGGCACTGCGCGCCGCAGGGGCGCGCAAAAAAATTAGGGGCGTGGCTTCATGGGGAAGGGGTGTGGCCACAAAATAACACCAATACATATTACATATTATAGTAGTCTCCATTATTCAAACTACGCCGCACAGCAGCGCCACTACACCAGGTAGAGCCCCTTTTACACATTACGGCGGACAGATTTCCCTTTTTACACATTACGGCAGACAGCGCCCCCCTTTTTACACATTACGGCAAACAGCGTCCCCTTTTTACACATTACGGCAGACAGCGTCCCCCTTTTTACACATTACGGCGGACAGAGTCCCCTTCTTACACATTACGGTAGACAGCATCCCCTTTTTACACATCACGGCAGACAGCGTCCCCTTTTTACACATTACGGCAGACAGCATCCCCTTTTTACACATTATGGCAGACAGCGTCCCCCTTTTTACACATTACGGCAGGCGTCCCCTTTTTACACATTACGGCAGACAGTGTCCCCTTTTTACACATTACGGCAGACAGCGTCCCCTTCTTACACACTACGGCAGACAGCGCCCCCTTTTTACACATTACGGCAGACAGCGTCCCCCTTTTTACACATTACAACGGACAGTGTCCCTTTTTTACACATTACGGCAGACAGTGTCCCCCTTATTACACATTACGGCAAACAGCATCCCCCTTATTACACATTACGGCAGACAGCGTCCCCTTTTTACACATGACTCTCACTCTTTTTACATCCACTTACCACAGTTGTGCTGGCCAGATCTTCAATAGCATGATCCTGTGTAGCTCCGCCCCTTTGGTCCGTGTAGCTCCGCCCCTTTTCGGCAGAACGATCACTGACACTCCTCTCCCTGTCACAGGGGAGAGAGATAAGGCTTCATGCTGCCGGCGCTGCTGCGGCTGCCTGTCAGTGTGACAAGGCAGGCGCAGCAGCAGCAGCAGTGGGGGACAGGACGGCGCTTCAGCTGGGATGCAGAGCAGTGAAGGCGCCTCTCCTGCCCGGCGCCTACCTGCACTGCATCCCTTTGCTGAGCGGGTAGCGCCGGGCCTGATGGGGATGTCCCATAGCATCCAGAACGGCAGGAACGAGCGGAAACATCTGCAGCACCGCCTGCCCAAACTGGATATCCTCTTTGGCCAGGGTATTAAACTAGTAGAACTTCACAAAGGTGTTCTTCCCTGACCAGGCAGCAGCTCGGCATAGTTGTAGGGCTGAGACTCCATGGGCAGCCACCCAGGAAGAGCCCACCGACCTGGTAGAGTGGGCCTTCAGAGACTGTGGAAATGGTAAGGCTGCCGACGCATAGACCTGTTGGATAGTAAGCCTAATCCAATGAGCAATGGACTTGCTATGAAGCAGCGCAACCCTTTTTCCGAGCATCATAGAGCACGAACAAGGAATCCGATTTTCTGATCCGAGCCGTCCTCTTGACATAGACTTTCAATGCTCGAACTGCATCCAATGCCTCAAGAGGTGCAGGAGTGTCAGAACTGGACGGAATCACAATAGGTTGATTCAAGTGAAACGCGAAGACCACCTTCAGCAGGAACTGCTGTCTAGTCCTGAGCTCCACTCTGTTCTCGTAAAAGACAAAGTACCGACTTTTGCACGACAAGTCCCTCAATTCTGAGACACGCCTAGCAGGAGCCAGGGCCAGTAACATCACTGTTTTCCATGTGACTTACTTATCTTCTACCATTTTCATAGGTTCAAACCAGGAGGACTGTAGAAAGCGTAACACTACGTCCAGATACCAAGGTGCCATCAGCGACATGAATGGAGGTTGTATGTGAAGCACCCCTTGTAAGAAGGTCTGAACTTCCGGCAAGAGAGCCAACTTCTTCTGAAAGAAGATGGAAAGAGCTGAAATCTGGATGTTAATGGATCCCATACGTAAGCCTTTATCCATTCCAGCCTGCAGGAAATGTAGGAACCTTCCCAAGTGGAATTCCGCAGAGGGATATGTGCATTCCTCGCACCAGGAGACATATCTCCGCCAGATATGATGATAGTGTTTTGACATCACAGGTTTTCTGACTTGCACCATAGTGGCAATGACCTTCTTGGAAAGCCGTTTGTGAGCTAGGATGTTCCGCTCAACTTCCATGTCGTCAAACAAGGCCGCCGTAAGTCCCGGGTAGACGAACGTTCCTTGTTGAAGAAGATCTCTTCTTAGTGGTAGAGGCATAGGGTCCTCTATGGACATGTCCAGCAGAGCCACATACCACGCTCTTCAGGGCTAATCCGAGGCAATCAAGATTGCTCTCACTCTTTGATGCCTGATCCGCTTGAGCACCCTTGGGATCAATGGAATTGGAGGAAACTGGTTGACCAGCTGGTAAGGCCAAGGTGATGTCAGCGCATCCACTGTGCTCGCCTGAGGGTTGTTGGTTCGTTAGCAACAGCAGCGAAACTTCTTGTTGAGGCGAGAGGCCATCAAGTTGATCTGTGGGCATCCCCACCTGTCGATGATCTGTTGAAACACCTGAGGGTGTAGTCCCCACTCCCCTGGGTGGAGGTCGTGGCGACTCAGGAAGTCCGCTTCCCAGTTGTCCACTCCCGGAATGAAGATTGCGGACAGTGCTCTTGCATTTCTTTCTGCCCAGAGGAGTATTCTTGACACTTCTCGCATGCAGGCCCTGCTTTTTGTCCCTCCTTGTCGATTGATGTACGCCATGGCCGTGGCGTTGTCCGACTGAACCTGGATCGCCCGATCCCGGAGTAGAGGGGAGGCCTGAATCAGAGCATTGTAAATGGCCTGAAATTCCAGGATGTTGATCGGAAGGAGGGCCTCTTGGGCAGACCACCTGCCCTGGAACTGCGCCCCCTGGGTGACAGCTCCCCATCCTCTCAGGTTCGCATCCGTCGTGAGGAGGATCCAATCTTGAATCCCAAAGCATCAACCTTCCAGCAGGTTGGAAGACTGTAGCCACCACAGGAGTGAAATCCTGGCCTGGGGTGACAGCCGAATCATCCGGTGCATCTGAAGATGGGAACCGGACCACTTGTTCAGGATGTCCAATTGGAACGGTCTGGCATGAAACCTTCTGAACTGAATCGCCTCGTACAAGGCCACCATCTTTCCCAACAATTTTATGCAAAGATGAATGGAGACTCAAGCAGGTCGGAGCACCATGCAAACCATTTCTTGAAGAGTTCTCACTTTTTCCTCTGGGAGAAACACTTTCTGTGCTACAGTATCCAGTAGCATCCCCAGAAACAGGAGCCGCTGAGACTGTTCCATATGGGACTTCTGCAGGTTGAGGATCCACCCGTGGTAAGACAGAAGTTGGATAGTACGATCTATATGGAGCAATAGAGGCTCCCTGGACCTCGCTTTTATCAGAAGGTCATACAGGTATGGAATTATGTTGACCCCCTGGACCCTGAGCTGAAACATAATTTCCGCCATCACCTTCGTGAACACCCTAAGGGTAACGCCTGAAATTGGTAGTGATCATTCAGTAGGGCGAACCGCAGATAGGCCTGATAAGGAGGCCAAATTGAGATATGGAGGTAAGCGTCCTTGATATCCAGGGACACTAGGAATTCCTGTTGTTCCAGGCCTGCGATCACCACTCTCAAAGATTCCATCTTGAATTTGAAAACCTTCAGATAAGGATTCAAGGACTTCAGATTCAGAATGGGTCTCACAGACCCGTCTTGTTTTGGGGGGTTATTTCGACCCGATTGCTCGCTGCAGTTTATCGCAGCACAGTGATCGGGTCAGATCTGCTCATGCGCAGGTGCTGCAGTGCAGTGGTTTGTTAGATTCCTTATTATAAAGTGTGTCCAGCCATCAATAAGCAGTAGTTGGTTTCTATAATTGTTATAAATGACCTTTAGGGCATCATCTGCTGTTTTCATAAAGTGGATACATTTTTGTGGAAGTCCAAACCACATTTCAGTTCACGAACTTGAGTCATTAACCCCTTCAGTGAGGATGATGAGTTGGGCTCATCCTCTGCATATACTGTACCTTAAGACAATGTTACCCTGCACAACGGAAAATGTACGTTTTCTATACAGTGTATGCGCCGGATTACCAAATAGGCAGAGTAGACACCGGCCTATGGGCCCCGTGCCTTTTACAATGGATCAAAAAAATATTGATTTGATCTTGAAAGAAAATTACAATCAAGCTTTCTTAGAGTGTTTCCAAAAGATAGAAAAAATTATTCGACTCAAAGAAATGAAAACTTGAAATTAAAGACTCTATAGAGAAAATATTGTATTAATGTAATGTGTTTGCGGTGTGCGGTGGGCGTTAATGTAAGGTGTTCCGGTGTTCGCGCATGCTGGGCGGCCGAAGGCCATTGTATTGTAGCGATCGCCTCTGCCTGATTGACAGGCAGAGGCAGTCGCTGGGCGTGAGGGGGCTGGACGGCAGCGTTAAGTGGCCGTTTAGGGGGGGCGCGGTCCGGCCAATGCAGGCACGGCTGGACCGTTGAGGGGCGGGCCGCGGTGGCTGCGTGATGTCACACGCAGCCGCTGCGACCCGGGCAGCAAGGAGCTGCGCTGGCCGGAGTTACTCCTGAAATGCAAAAGCATCGCCGCTGTGCGATGCTTTTGCATTTCTGCAGGGGGAAGGGGGGGGGCTGGCACTGACATGCGGGGCAGACTAGCCCTGTGCTAGGCATCCCCCCGCATGTCTAAGTACCTGATCGTAGTTGTGCTAAATTTAGCACAGCTACCAATAACTTGGAATGACTCCCCTGGTACTACGAACAGACTGGAGTAGTAATCTTGTCCTCATTGTTGTAGGGGTACTGGAACAATGACCTGGGACTGGACCAACTTGTTGGCACTGTGGGGCAATGTAACTGGCACTGTGGGGCATGTATCCGGCACTGTGGGGCATTGTATCTGGCACTGTGGGGCAATGTAACTGGCACTGTGGGCCATTTTCAGTGGCCACACCCCTTCTGGAGCGTGGCCACACCCCTTCTGGAGTGTGGCCACGCCCATTCTTTGGCGCGCGCACATGCTTCTTTTTGTGTGCTTTTTTTGGGGGGGAGTGGCATTTTACATCTTGCCCTGGGCTCCAAAAACCCTAGCTACGCCTCTGATCATCAGTATCTGATAGGAGTGCAGGTAGAGCACCTGTAGCAGACAGGGGGGATGTTTAGCAGATATACTTGCCACTGCTGGTTGCAGTTCCTGAGTTTTATTTGCGTTCGCAGTGAGCTGAGATGACATATCAGACATTATAGTTTTGATAGCCCCCAACCAGGAGGGCTCTGGACTCTCCCCCCACATTGTTATTAGCATTCTGAGATGACTGACTACACTGCTCACATGATATTGAGCCAGATGAACTAGGGCAGAATCTAGCATTACAAACACTGCATAACTTCTGTTTTACCATATTGAATAAGAAAAACAGGTACAATACACATACAACACAGCCTGAAATACAATACAAGCCTGTCCTATTGCATGTGAGAGGAGACACAGGAGAGAGGACACCAGCGCACCCATCGCTGCACAGTGCCAGTAGGGCTGTCAGAGTTTTATATATGTAAACAAGAGTGAGTCTAAATTATGAAAAATTCCTCAGAGGGATGTTACTTGTGCACACTATAGTGGCTCTCCCCCTCTACACCCAATACCAGTGATCCAGGGACTGTTATGGAGGAGCTGTTGAAGCTGCTGCTATGCAGAGGAAGGCGCCAAAATGCTGCTGAGCCCGCTTTCATGTAGCTCCGCCCCCCACTATGGTGCCAGAGCTACTGTTTTATATTTATACTGGCCATGTCTCCCTATGTTTGTAGCCTCACATAAATGCTTGGTACAATGTATTTTAGCCAGTCTCACCCAGGGCTACCTCGGGTCCCCCCAGGAGGGACCCGTACACCTCACCCGCACTTCATTCGCACAGTGAACCGGGGGACCCCCAAGTGGGGTCCCTGGTGAGTACTCACCACCGATGATCACCTTCAGGCAGCGTTAGGGGTGTGCGGCATGCTGCGGCTGCAACAGCCAAGGCACCATGCCCTGCTGAACAAACAGCCAGCAGCGGGGAAGCAGCTCTGCACCGCAAGAGGCCGGTTGACCGCCCCCCTTAACTCCCACGGTGCATGTATGCTGTTGCCCAAACAGCATACCGAAAGAAATAAAACTTTCCCCCGGCACCGCCCTCACAATGCTGTAACTCTGCCCCAGCAATGCCCACGCCTTTCAATCACAATGCAGCCGCATCCTTCAAAGATGCCGCCGCAGTGTGTAAGGTCATGGACAACGGGCGGTGCGTGTGCGCAACCACATGGATGCGACCGCTGAGAGCGACCACACGGCTGTGTCCAGGTCTGAATGAGGGCCTAAATCCTGCATTTGTCCCTGGACAGACACAACTAATTGCTGTGATTCTGTGACAATTTTCACCTAAATGGGTTAGTCTCCAATACTGGTGTTTGAATAGATAAGCAATTTGCACTATACCAGTGGTTCTCAAACTTTTTGGAATCACGGCACCCTAGAATATCAGATTGTTTTTTTCACGGCACTCCTAGGCCAAAAGATCCTAATTGAGAAATTTATAAAGAAATATTAAAGTAAATTGTGTTTATATGTCATCCTTAGGTTTAATTGTGTGGTGAGGGACAAGATTTGCTTCTGTTTATCCACATATTTTATGATTGACAGCCACCAGCACTGGTTTTGCCTATTACATTGACCATAAATAATTTTAATTGGTCCTGGACCACCAACTCTGGGCACCCCTGCAAGTGTCCTGAGGCACCCCAGGATGCCACGGCACACAGTTTGAGAACCACTGCACTATACTGTAATTGAAATATAAGTGGAAGATGGGAACTGGAGGTGATAAAACAAACATCATATATGATAGTGACTTACATAATAACAGGACATTTAGTTAAACAATACTCCTAAATTAGCTGAGATATGCACACAGGCCCCAGGGTCAAGGGGGAACTCACACCACATACTCTGCACCCAGAATGGATTTTATGCAGCTGGTCCCACCCCCTTACCTTTTACCAGTGGTGCTATCTTTCAAGTGATATATTCAGAAAGATGGCTCAGATGACAGTAACGGCTCTCTCACTGTGACAAATGCTTTTCTTCTTCATATGCACAATCTTCTGAAAAATAACACATGGGAGATGGCACAACTGACAAAAAGTATGGTGGGAGTACTGCACAGAGGCGGAGTGGTGCTGTACACGGGCCCCCACCACAGGCATTAATATACCTCTGCCTCAGTGGCAGGGCTTGATTAAGGCCCTTAAGACAAGAGGGTTCCTCCCTCTCCTGTGAGCACCGCACCCCCCTGGCTGTGCCTCCTCCCCCTATGGCAGGTTTTATATATATATATATATATATATATATATATATATATATATATATCAATAATAATGACCCCTGCTCACCCCTTAATTATTTAAGTTTCTATTCATAAAGCAGTGAAAACTGTGGAGAAGTGAGCCAGTGGAGAAGAACCAGTCAGCATTGAAGTAACAATTGTAATTTGCATACTATAAAACTATACAGAGCAGCTGATTGGTTGCCATGGGCAACTTCTCCACTGACTCACTTCTCCACACTTTTCACTGTTTCATGAATAGACCCCTTAATGAGCCCTCCATCACATATTTAATAATATATTTAACACCTTATAAAATATATTTAATGATTCCCCCCTCCTCCCCCTCAGTTACATACTCACTGATCCCTGCAGCGCTAAAAGTCAGGCAGTTTCAGAGGGTGTCCAGCCACCTCCCATGTCACGCTCCTCGTTGCCTTCTTGCGGGATGAGATTTCATGATGTCTCATCCCCCAGTGTCAGTTGCGAGACGGAGGTGAATGCATGCAGTCACATTCTATTGCAGGCGTCGGGGGTGATTCTACCTTTCTCTAGGCTCCACCACGGGAAGCAGCTCGCCCACCAGCTGCGGCTGCTGGGAGTGCTGCTGCTGGCGGTGGAGCCTGGAGACGGGCGGAATCATCTGTAGACAGCAGCTCCGGCTGGGGGTCCCCCTTAGAAGAGGGGCCCAGGGTACTTACCCCCCCCCCCCCCTCTGCCACCCCTTAATCCAGCACTGCTCACTGGTTAAAAAGTGAAATGAACATTTCCTTTTATGGCAGTCAGTACCAGTGCTTTACTTAGTAGAGCAGATACAAGTCAGATTGTACTCAAAGGAATATATATAAAACACAATGTCACCGCTTTGTCCTTTGGCGCTGTAAACAAAAATTTTTAACCACTTTCAAACCTCCACCTCCTTTGGTATTCTTCCAAGCAGTAACTTTCTTTAGAGCTTCTTAATGCACTCAATAATAGAAGGAGAAAAAGATCTCATAGTGTATCACACCTTCATATGATTCACATATCAGAAACAGTAATGCAGCCCCCTACCGGAAATGGTGGTCTACGAAATACAGGGATGGGAAACCTTCGGCCCTCCAGCTGTTGTTGAACTACACATACCAGCATGCCTTTCTACAGTTTTGCTATTTGGCCATGCTAAAACTGTTGCAGGGCATTTTGGGATGTGTAGTTCAACAACAGCTGGAGGGCTGAAGGTTCCCCATCCCTGACTTAATATGTTGACAATATCACATTCACTGGAGCGGCTCAAGCCAAATAGGATCACATTCCTCCCTCCACTTCACTTTCAATATTTTTCGTTGTATATGTAGGATATAGGAAAAACTTCTAATAGTATAATATATTCTTTTTAAGAAATTTCATTAAAAATACATAGTATAAAATGGACTCTCACCCGGTCATGTGGTCTACCAACAAAAAGTAGACATGGATATTTACAGCGTAACATGCGTCCCTGGATCCCCACTGTACCGTCCACCCAAGAGAGAGCTTCACCAAACAGTCCTCAGCCTTTTTAGAAGTATCTTTTTCTCCTAATTGGTGATATATCTCTGTTTCATAATCACTTTTATCCTGTAATACTAAACCTCCACCCTGATCAGTGGGTTTTATTATCAGGTTATCCTTACTTTTAAGATTTTTAAGGGCTTTCTTTTCTTTACCTGATAGATTATATTTGATCTTTCTTCTAATTTTTCCAAATCATCTTTTACCAGAATACTAAATGTTTCCAAAAAGTTTCCCTTTAGATGTGCGGGGACAAATGTAGATTTAGGTTTAAAAGGGGTCTCTATTTCCGTCATCGATTCCTCCTGGGGGTTTAAATTAAGGATTTTTTTGAGCGGTAAAGAAAGGAAAGCCCTTAAAAATCTTAAAAGTAAGGATAACCTGATAATAAAACATTAATAAAAAAAATAATTTTTTGCAGAAGAGTGAAGGCTTTTATACCTGCGGTGGGTGCAAAATGTGTGCACATGGTCTGGCAGGAACAAAAGCTTTTAAAGATAGTCTGGAGAAGTATGAATATAAGGTAAAGGGATTAATTAACTGTAACACAACATTTGTTATATACATGTTAATTTGTAACTATGGGAAAAAATACGTTGGTAAAACTAAAGGAACACTTAAACTATGTATTTTAGAACACTGTAGAAACATTAAAAATAAACTGGATAATCATAATGTTCCTCGCCACTTCAGAATATGTCAAAACAGTGACCCGAGTTTAATAAGATTTATGGGACTGGAACATGTTTTTCTTGATCAGAGGGGAGGCGACAGGTTAAAGTTTTTAGCTAAACGAGAAACATACTGGACACTAACTCTTAATATGTTGTTTCCCTCTGGTTTGAATGAAGGGTTTGATATTGTCCCGTTTATCAAGTAACAGTAAAGGTATGAAGCTGTGTGAACTTTTAGATTTAACATGCAAGATACGAGTTAATTAACAGCTAAAAAGGTAATTGAGAAATCCGTGTGTTATTTATAGGTATGTGTTACCCCCGGTAAAAATGTCGGTCTGCTCGTTATTGTAAAAGTGGCTATACTGTATTTTATATTTTTAGATGTGAACAATGTTTTCATTTTATGGGGTTTTATATTCCATTTTTTATTTATATTATACACAAGACTGTGATTGATTTGAGATGTAATTTAGACTAATAGTTCCACCGTTACCGGGATTAATCCATGGGAGGTTAAATAGAGTGACTGAGCTATGCTGGGCCAGCCCTCTGATGAAGTCCGTAGTGACGAAACTGGTAGGGGTGAGGCCCAGTGTGAGGATCACCGTGAAGCAGGGAAGCACTCTTCAGATGCGGTGAAGTCCGGTTTATTTTATGCATATGTCTTATACTTACGGTGGTTGATACCGCCGCTTGCGGTACGTTTTCTAACCTATGTGTGTCGAATCTTTTAAATAAATAACATTTTAAATACAGTTATGCACTATGGAGCGCTCCTCTTTTTGATTGAATTACAGATTTAACTACCAACTGTGGATACTGGTGTGTAAAGGGAGCTGCTGATCTGGGTGAAAACCTGGGATCCAGTGATCATCAAGCAGTATGGTTCAGCATTAAGACAGAGACTGACTCGTCCCATACAAAAACAAAGGTGTTGGATTTTCGGAAGGCTGATTTTGTAGGGATGGGAAAATGTGTAAGCGATTCTTTGGCAGAGTGGAGGAACTTGGAAACAGTGCAGGAGAGGTGGGAAACATTAAAATGTGCAATATTGAAGGCAACAGACCTTTGTATCAAAACTGTTAGGAAAAACACAAGGAAAAGGAAGCCAGTGTGGTTTGCAAAAGAAGTAACAAATATTGTGAGAGCAAAAAAGATGGCTTTTAGGAAATATAAGCAGACACAAAATAATGAAGACAAAAAGATATATCTTGTTAGACAGAAGTAGACAAAGAAGGTAATCAGATGTGCAAAGGCACAAGCTGAGGAGAAAATGGCCCAGTCAGTGGGTAAAGGAGGCAAAACTTTTTTTAGGTATATAAGCGAAAGGAGAAAAACAAAAGGCGGAATTATAAAACTAAAGACGGACACTGGGAGTCTTGTTGAAGGAGACAATTTAATAGCAGATCAGCTTAATGATTATTTTTGCTCAGTATTTACTACTGAAATAGTGGGGAAGGGGCCACAGTTAAGTTGCAGGGATATTCAGGAAAATGAAACAAGTACATTTACAGAGGAGAAGGTCCTAACAGAACTCTCAAAGCTGAAAGTGGACAAATCTATAGGGCCAGATGGGATACATCCAAGGATACTAAAAGAACTTAAAGAGATGCTGGTAGCACCATTGACAGAATTATTCAACCAGTCATTAGCTACAGGAGTAATTCTGTACTTGGACCAGTGCTTTTTAATATCTTTATTGGTGACATTGCAAATGGTATTAAAGGGAAAGTATGCCTTTTTGCAGATGACACAAAGGTATGCAACAGGGTAGACACACCAGGTGGGGTAAAACAAATGATTGAGGATCTAGGTAGACTAGAGGAATGGTCAAGAGTCTGGCAATTACAGTTTAATGCCAAAAAATGCAAAATCATGCACTTGGGTCTCAAAAATCCTAAAACTAAATACAGTATTAATGGCACTATACTGGAAACTACTGAGGAGGAAAGGGATCTAGGAGTCACTATTTCAAATGACTTAAAGGCAGGTAAGCAATGTAACAAGGCAATGAGGAAGGCTAGTCAGATGCTTGGCTGCATTGGGAGAGGAATCAGCAGCAGAAAGAAAGAAGTAATAATGCCACTGTATAGGTCATTGGTACGGCCTCATCTAGAATACTGTATTCAGTATGGCCCTCATTCCGAGTTGATCGCTAGCTGCTTTCGGTCGCAGCACAGCGATTTGTTAAAAAAGCGGCACTTCTGCACATGCGTATGGGGCGCAGTGCGCACGTGCAACGTACTTTCACAAAAGCCAATGCAGTTTCACACAAGGTCTAGCGACGCTTTTCAGTCACACTGCTGGCCGCAGAGTGATTGACAGGAAGTGGGTGTTTCTGGGTGGTAACTGACCGTTTTCGGAGAGTGTGTGTAAAAACGCAGGCGTGTCGGATAAAAACGCAGGCGTGGCTGGCCGAACGCAGGGTGTGTTTGTGACGTCAAAACAGGAACTAAACAGTCTGAAGTGATCGCTAGCTAGGAGTAAGTCTCGAGCTACTCTGAAACTGCACAATCTTTTTTTTAGCAATGCTGCAATCCTTTCGTTCGCACTTCTGCTAAGCTAAGATACACTGCTTTACACTGCACGGCTGCTAAAAGCAGCTAGCGAGCGAACTCGGAATGAGGGCCAATATACCATTTGCCAAAAATCCATAAGAATCGGGATGAGCCACCCGGCCACCCGATTGTGTCGGCAATAGAGTCTCTCGCTGCCAGAGTCTCAGAATTTGTGGATATTAATATAAAAAAATATGTTCCCCAATTGACATCTTATGTAAAGGATACAACATCTATTTTAACAGGTTTTTGAGCAGTTTGCCTGGAAGGATAGTTATCGATGGGGTTCTATTGATAGCAACTCATTGTATACCTCTATTCCACATGCCATAGGGTTGTATTGCATTGAAACTGTTTTGTCTAGAGATCTAGAAATACCAAGTATTAGGTCAGATTTTTTTACTAGACTGTTTGAAATCTGTTTTGCAGCATAATTATTTAACGTTTTTGGGGGACCACTACATTCAGCGGTGCGAGACAGCGATGGGGACGATTTGTGCCCCTAGTTTCGCAAACCTGTATCTAGGTGAATGGGAGCAAGAATGTATTTACACCAATAATCCTTTCAAAAATAACTTGGTTATATATAAAAGCTACATTGATGACCTTATAGTTAGTGATGAGCGGGTTCGGTTCCTCGGAATCCGAACCCCCCCCGAACTTCACCCTTTTACACGGGTCCGAGGCAGACTCGGATCCTCCCGCCTTGCTCGGTTAAACCGAGCGCGCCCGAACGTCATCATCCCGCTGTCGGATTCTCGCGAGATTCGGATTCTATATAAGGAGCCGTGCGTCGCCGCCATTTTTCCCTCGTGCATTGGAAATGATAGTGAGAGGACGTGGCTGGCGTCCTCTCACTTTGTTTCAGGGGGCTGCAGTGCAAATATCTTTATTCTGGGGACCAGCAGTATTATAGGAGGAGTACAGTGCAGAGTTTTGCTGACCAGTGACCACCAGTATTATACGTTGTCTGCCTGAAAAACGCTCCATATCTGTGCTCAGTGTGCTGCATATATCTGTGCTCACACTGCTTTATTGTGGGGACTGGGGACCAGCAGTATTATATAGGAGGAGTACAGTGCAGAGTTTTGCTGACCAGTGACCACCAGTATACGTTCTCTGCCTGCAAAACGCTCCATATCTGTGCTCAGTGTGCTGCATATATCTGTGCTCACACTGCTTTATTGTGGGGACTGGGGACCAGCAGTATTATATAGGAGGAGTACAGTGCAGAGTTTTGCTGACCAGTGACCACCAGTATACGTTCTCTGCCTGCAAAACGCTCCATATCTGTGCTCAGTGTGCTGCATATATCTGTGCTCACACTGCTTTATTGTGGGGACTGGGGACCAGCAGTATTATATAGGAGGAGTACAGTGCAGAGTTTTGCTGACCAGTGACCACCAGTATTATACGTTCTCTGCCTGAAAAACGCTCCATATCTGTGCTCAGTGTGCTGCATATATCTGTGCTCACACTGCTTTATTGTGGAGACTGGGGACCAGCAGTATTATATAGGAGGAGTACAGTGCAGAGTTTTGCTGACCAGTGACCACCAGTATTATACGTTCTCTGCCTGAAAAACGCTCCATATCTGTGCTGCATTGTAGTATATAGTAGGAGTACAGTGCATAATTTTGCTGACCACCAGTATATAATATATAGGAGTACGGTACAGAAGGCCACTGCTCTACCTACCTCTGTGTCGTCAAGTATACTATCCATCCATACCTGTGGTGCATTTCAGTTTTGCACAGTTTGCTGACCACCAGTATATAATATATAGCAGTACGGTACAGTAGGCCACTGCTCTACCTACCTCTGTGTCGTCAAGTATACTATCCATCCATACCTGTGGTGCATTTCAGTTTTGCACAGTTTGCTGACCACCAGTAAATAATATATAGCAGTACGGTACAGTAGGCCACTGCTCTACCTACCTCTGTGTCGTCAAGTAAACTATCCATCCATACCTGTGGTGCATTTCAGTTTTACACAGTTTGCTGACCACCAGTATATAATATATAGCAGTACGGTACAGTAGGCCACTGCTCTACCTATCTCTGTTTTGTCAAGTATACTATCCATCCATACCTGTGGTGCATTTCAGTTTTGCACAGTTTGCTGACCACCAGTATATAATATATAGCAGTACGGTACAGTAGGCCACTGCTCTACCTACCTCTGTGTCGTCAAGTGTACTATCCATCCATACCTGTGGTGCATTTCAGTTGTGCGCAGTATATATAGTAGTAGGCCATTGCTATTGATACTGGCATATAATTCCACACATTAAAAAATGGAGAACAAAAATGTGGAAGGTAAAATAGGGAAAGATCAAGATCCACTTCCAGCTCGTGCTGAAGCTGCTGCCACTAGTCATGGCCGAGACGATGAAATGCCATCAACGTCGTCTGCCAAGGCCGATGCCCAATGTCACAGTAGAGAGCATGTAAAATCCAAAACACAAAAGTTCAGTAAAATGACCCAAAAATCAAAATTAAAAGCGTCTGAGGAGAAGCGTAAACTTGCCAATATGCCATTTACGACACGGAGTGGCAAGGAACGGCTGAGGCCCTGGCCTATGTTCATGGCTAGTGGTTCAGCTTCACATGAGGATGGAAGCACTCATTCTCTCGCTAGAAAAATGAAAAGACTTAAGCTGGCAAAAGCACAGCAAAGAACTGTGCGTTCTTCTAAATCACAAATCCCCAAGGAGAGTCCAATTGTGCCGGGTGCGATGCCTGACCTTCCCAACACTGGACGGGAAGAGGTGGCGCCTTCCACCATTTGCACGCCCCCTGCAAGTGCTGGAAGGAGCACCCACAGTCCAGTTCCTGATAGTCAAATTGAAGATGTCACTGTTGAAGTACACTAGGATGAGGATATGGGTGTTGCTGGCGCTGAGGAGGAAATTGACAAGGAGGATTCTGATGGTGAGGTGGTTTGTTTAAGTCAGGGACCCGGGGAGACACCTGTTGTCCGTGGGACGAATATGGCCATTGACATGCCTGGTCAAATAACAAAAAAAATCACCTCTTCGGTGTGGAATTATTTTAACACAAATGCGGACAACAGGTGTCAAGCCGTGTGTTGCCTTTGTCAAGCTGTAATAAGTAGGGGTAAGGACGTTAACCACCTCGGAACATCCTCCCTTATACGTCACCTGCAGCGCATTCATCATAAGTCAGTGACAAGTTCAAAAACTTTGGATGACAGCGGAAGCAGTCCACTGACCACTAAATCCCTTGCTCTTGTAACCAAGCTCCTGCAAACCACACCACCAACTCCCTCAGTGTCAATTTCCTCCTTACACAGGAAAGCCAATAGTCCTGCAGGCCATGTAACTGTCAAGTCTGACGAGTCCTCTCCTGCCTGGGATTCCTCCGATGCATCCTTGAGTGTAACGCCTCCTGCTGCTGGCGCTGCTGCTGTTGCTGCTCGGAGTTGATCGTCATCACAGAGGGGAAGTCTAAAGACCACTTGTACTACTTCCAGTAAGCAATTGACTGTCCAACAGTCCTTTGCGAGGAAGATGAAATATCACAGCAGTCATCCTGCTGCAAAGAGGATAACTCAGGCCTTGGCAGCCTGGGCGGTGAGAAACGTGTTTCCGTTATCCACCGTTAATTCACAGGCAACTACAGACTTGATTGAGGTACTGTGTCCCCGGTACCAAATACCATCTAGGTTCCATTTCTCTAGGCAGGCGATACCGAAAATGTACACAGACCTCAGAAAAAGACTCACCAGTGTCCTAAAATATGCAGTTGTACCCAATGTCCACTTAACCACGGACATGTGGACAAGTGGAGCAGGGCAGACTCAGGACTATATGACTGTGACAGCCCACTGGGTAGATGTATTGCCTCCCGCAGCAAGAACAGCAGCGGCGGCACCAGTAGCTGCATCTCGCAAACGCCAACTCGTTCCTAGGCAGGCTACGCTTTGTATCACCGCTTTCCAGAAGAGGCACACAGCTGACAACTTCTTACGGAAACTGAGGAACATCATCGCAGAATGGCTTACCCCAAATGGACTCTCCTGGGGATTTGTGACATCGGACAACGCCAGCAATATTGAGCGTGCATTACATCTGGGCAAATTCCAGCACGTCCCATGTTTTGCACATACATTGAATTTGGTGGTGCAGAATTATTTAAAAAACGGCCGAGATGCTGTCGATGGCCAGAAGAATTGCGGGCCACTTTCGGCATTCAGCCACCGCGTGCCGAAGACTGGAACACCAGCAAACACTCCTGAATCTGCCCTGCCATCATCTGAAGCAAGAGGTGGTAACGAGGTGGAATTCAACCCTCTATATGCTTCAGAGGATGGAGGAGCAGCAAAAGGCCATTCAAGCCTATACATCTGCCCACGATATAGGCAAAGGAGGGGGAATGCACCGACTCAAGCGCAGTGGAGAATGATTTCAACGTTGTGCAAGGTTCTGCAACCCTTTGAACTTGCCACACGTGAAGTCAGTTCAGACACTGCCAGCCTGAGTCAGGTCATTCCCCTCATCAGGCTTTTGCAGAAGAAGCTGGAGACATTGAAGGAGGAGCTAAAACAGAGCGATTCTGCTAGGCATGTGGGACTTGTGGATGGAGCCCTTAATTCGCTTAACCAGGATTCACGGGTGGTCAATCTGTTGAAATCAGAGCACTACATTTTGGCCACCGTGCTCGATCCTAGATTTAAAACCTACGTTGGATCTCTCTTTCCGGCAGACACAAGTCTGCAGAGGTTCAAAGACCTGCTGGTGAGAAAATTGTCAAGTCAAGCGGAACGTGACCCGTCAACAGCTCCTCCTTCACATTCTCCCGCAACTGGGGGAGCGAGGAAAAGGCTAAGACTTTCGAGCCCACCCGCTGGCGGTGATGCAGGGCAGTCTGGGGCGAGTGCTGACATCTGGTCCTGACTGAAGGACCTGCCAACGATTACTGACATGTCGTCTACTGTCACTGCATTTGATTCTCTCACCATTGAAAGAATGGTGGATTATATGAGTGACCGCATCCAAGTAGGCACGTCAGACAGTCCGTACGTATACTGGCAGGAAAAAGAGGCAATTTGGAGGCCCTTGCAGAAACTGGCTTTATTTTACCTAAGTTGCCCACCCTCCAGTGTGTACTCCGAAAGAGTGTTTAGTGCAGCCGCTCACCTTGTCAGCAATCGGCGTACGGGGTTACTTCCAGAAAATGTGCAGAAGATGATGTTCATCAAAATTAATTATAATCAATTCCTCCGTGGAGACATTCACCAGCAATTGCCTCCAGAAAGTACACAGGGACCTGAGATGGTGGATTCCAGTGGGGACGAATTAATAATCTGTGAGGAGGGGGATGTACACAGTAAAAGGGGTGAGGAATCGGACGATGAGGAGGAGGTGGACATCTTGCCTCTGTAGAGCCAGTTTGTGCAAGGAGAGATTGATTGCTTCTTTTTTGGTGGGGGCCCAAACCAACCAGTCATTTCAGTCACAGTTGTGTGGCAGACCCTGTCGCTGAAATGATGGGTTTGTTAAAGTGTGCATGTCCTGTTTATACAACATAAGGGTGGGTGGGAGGGCCCAAGGACAATTCCATCTTGCACCTCTTTTTTCTTTCATTTTTCTTTGCATCATGTGCTGTTTGGGGACTATTTTTTTGAAGTGCCATCCTGCCTGACACTTCAGTTCCACTCCTAGATGGGCCAGGTGTTTGTGTCGGCCACTTGTGTCACTTAGCTTAGCCATCCAGCGACCTTGGTGCACCTCTTTTTTTCTTTGCATCATGTGCTGTTTGGGGACTATTTTTTTGAAGTGCCATCCTGTCTGACACTGCAGTGCCACTCCTAGATGGGCCAGGTGTTTGTGTCGGCCACTTGGGTCGCTTAGCTTAGTCATCCAGCGACCTTGGTGCAAATTTTAGGACTAAAAATAATATTGTGAGGTGTGAGGTGTTCAGAATAGACCGAAAATGAGTGGAAATTATGGTTATTGAGGCTAATAATACTATTGGATCAAAATGACCCCCAAATTCTATGATTTAAGCTGTTTTTGAGGGTTTTTTGTAAAAACACACCCGAATCCGACAAAAAATTTTCAGGGAGGTTTTGCCAAAACGCGTCCGAATCCAAAACACGGCCGCGGAACCGAATCCAAAACCAAAACACAAAACCCGAAAAATGTCCGGTGCACATCACTACTTATAGTAGTGTGGGATGGGTCAGAACAATTATTTGTGGAATTTGTACAATATCTACACCAGAATGAATATAACTTGAGTTTCACTCACAATGTAGATAAAGTGTAAATTCAATATTTGGATTTAACCCTTATTGTGGACAAGGAGTCATTGGGTGTTGATACTTGTACTTATTTCAAGACTGTGGATAGCAACAATTATTTAGAATACAAAAGTTGCCACTATAGTAGATGGAAGAAAAATCTTCCTTTCTCTCAGTTATTGAGACTTAGGAGAAATTGTAATGAAGTTGCTAAATTTGAAGAACAGGCACTTATGTTACATGGTTTCAGGAGAAAGGTTACCCTCAGACGTTAATTGATTCAGCCTTAAATAAAACAAGATAACTGGAAAGGAAGGATTTAATACAATATAAAAATAAAATAGATATGGCCATTGAGAGAAAAGTTTACATGCCCATTTGTGACACAATATAATACTAAAGGGGCTGAAATTCGGAAAATATTAGATAAACATTGGCATTTGATTAAAATGGACCCCGTATTAGGAGAGAAAGTTCCAATGAAACCGGAATTAGTTTTTAGGAGAGCGAAAACTCTAAAGAATTATTTGGTACCAAGTGATTTACCTCCGTTGTCTAAATCAGTGGTTCTCAAACTCGGTCCTCAGGACCCCACACAGTGCATGTTTTGCAAGTAACCCAGCAGGTACACAGGTGTATTAATTACTCACTGACACATTTTAAAAGGTCCACAGGTAGAGCTAATTATGTCACTTGTGATTCGGTGAGGAGACCTGCAAAACATGCACCGTGTGGGGTCCTGAGGACCGAGTTTGAGAACCTGTGGTCTAAATAATGTACCAGTGGTGCTATTAATTTTTTGCAGAAGAGTGAAGGCTTTTATACCTGCGGTGGGTGCAAAATGTGTGCACATGGTCTGGCAGGAACAAAAGCTTTTAAAGATAGTCTGGAGAAGTATGACTATAAGGTAAAGGGATTAATTAACTGTAACACAACATTTGTTATATACCATACTTGCCTACCTGACCCTCTCCATGAGGGAGAAAATGCTCTGTTCCTGGACTTTCCTGGTAATGTATGATTGCCATCACCTGTGGTGAAACACCTTTCTTATCAATTAACTAGCTCACCACAGGTGATGTCAATCATACATTACCAGGAAAGTCCAGGAACAGAGCATTTTCTCCCTCATGGAGAGGGTCAGGTAGGCAAGTATGTTATATACATGTTAATTTGCAACTGCTGGAAAAAATACGTTGGTAAAACTAGTAGAACACTTAAACTATGTATTTTAGAACACTATAGAAACATTAAAAATAAACTGGATAATCATAATGTTCCTCGCCACTTCAGAATATGTCAAAACAGTGACCCGAGTTTAATGAGATTTTTGGGACTGGAACATGTTGTTCTTGATCAGAGGGGAGGCGATAGGTTAAAGTTTTTAGCTAAACGAGAAACATACTGGATACTAACTCTTAATACGTTGTTTCGCTCTGGTTTGAATGAAGGGTTTGATATTGTCCCATTTATCAAGTAATAGTAAAGGTATGAAGCTGTGTGAACTTTTAGATTTAACATGCAAGATACCGGTAGGGGTGAGGCCCAGTGAGAAGATCACTGTGCAGCAGGGAAGCACCCTTCAGATGCGGTGAAGTCCAGTTTATTTTATGCATATGTGTTATACTTACGGTGGTTGATACCGCCGCTTGCAGTACGTTTTCTAACTTATGTGTGTCGAATCTTTTAAATAAATCAAATTTCAAATACAGTTATGCACTATGGAGCGCTCCTTTTGACCGAATTACAGATAGATATATATATATATATATATATATATATATATATATTAGAGATGAGCAGGTTCGGATGTAACGCCAGAATTAGCGCCAGTTCGGTTTTATCCGGATGTTTCGTATTGGCTATCCAAAACATGTGACGTCCGTGAGCCAATAAGATGCCGTGTTGAGAACCGAGTAAAACCGAACCCGCTCATCTCTAATATATATATATATATATTGCAGTTTGTCCGGCACTCCCATTTCAATGTTACCTTGACCCGATGCCCTCACAGTATGCAGATACACTTTAGAAGACCAGAGGTGCGGCACTCAGAGCTCAGGATAATGAAAACAAACAGCGACCACCACGTCTGCAACGTTTCAATCTATTAAAATCAATCTATTAAGATTTTCATCAGGATTTTCAACAGATTAAAACATTGCAGACGTGGTGGTCGCTGTTTCTTTTCATTATTCTGAGCTCTGAGTGCCACACCTTTGGTCTTCTAATATATATATATATATATATATATATATAGCATTTCAAAGGTGCGGCACTCATGCTTATCTCATAAACAAACGGACATCCGTCCTTTTGACTTCTTCAACGTTTCAATTTATTTATCAAATTGTCATCATTTCCTGATGACAATTTGATAAATAAATTGAAATGTTGAAGAAGTAAAAAGGACGGATGTCCGTTTGTTTATGAGATAAGCATGAGTGCCGCACCTTTGAAATGCTTTGGAATTTACACCGTGACAGTACCAGCGACAGCTATCTGAAAAGGCTCATAGGGAGTGCCGGACCGCAGCATCTATGTGTATATATATATATATATATATAGATAGGCTGGGGTTCCCGTCTGCCAGAATGCCGGCAGGGTGCAGGTGCAACAAAGCCCCTTGCGGGCTCGTTGCACTCGCCATAGTGCGGACTCGGTGGCTCGCTGCGCTCGCCACAGGTTCTGTTCCCGCTCTATGGTTGGCGTGGCCACCCATGACTGGAAATAGCCCCTGTTAGCTGGAACTGGCTGGCGGCATTGTCAGTCTTCAGGATCCCCGCACCGGTATGCTGTCCGTCGGGATCCCATGCATTGGCCACGTAACCGCATCCCATATATATATATATATATATATATATATATATATATACACGCACAGAGTTACACGTGTGGTGGTGGGCGCCAGATTATGGCCTTGCCCCGGGTGACAAACATGCTAGTCTAGGCCCTGCAGAGGCGATCGCATTTTCTACGCACCCCCGCAGAAAATGCGGGTGCATGCGCATACGCCCGCATCTTTTCAGAAAAAATTCTAGTTGGGTTGCACATTGCAGTCCAACCTGAATTAGCCCCAAAGTCCTCCTTGTCTGTCTGTGAATTCATATGACATGTTTTTATTTTTATTTTAAAAAGACATTGAAGCTCCTCTGCCAGAAAAAGCTAACAGAATAAGCTAATAAGAATGGCTTACCGGGACTTCCGGTTCCGGCGCTCATGTGAGGAGAAGCTGATTTCTGCAGCTCTCCTGCACCCTCGGTAACCGGAGCACACAGCGCCTCCCGCTCGCGGCTTTTCTCCGTGCCTGGCGCACACCACCTGTGGGAAAGTGCTGGGGATTGGATGGAAAGGTTTCTATCCTCCCCCATGCCCCCTAAAGCCCAGAGATCGAAGTCTGAAAAACGGCTGGGGGAATCCAAGATGGCCGCCGCACCTAGCTCACAAACGAGTCTGCAGGCTGATGGCAGCATCAAACAGGCTTCTGCAAAACACATTTCTCCCTCAGGTGAGCCTGACTGTTCCCCTGCCTCTCCAGTGACTTATGCTGATGTAGTGAGAGCTGTTAGGGATGCCATGGAGCCTATTATGGATGCACATGCTACTAAAATGCAGCAGGCAGTAAAAGATCTAAAATCCCAAATCAAGCAGTTATCTAAGACTGTTCTTACAAATGAACAAAGGCTGGGGGAGACTTTCCAGGATGTTGGGGATCTTTAGCACAGATATGATGAGCTCCAGAAATCTCACTTCCAGCTGCTGAACAAGGTTGACGATCATGAAAATACATCGAGGAGATTAAATCTTCGGGTGCTGGGGCTTCATGAGTCACTGAAAGGTCCTGATTTGACTCTTTTTCTACAAACGTCCCTCCTTGATTTGTTGCATATCCAAGATGAATGCACTGGCTTAGTTATAGAGAGAGCCCACAGACTGGGTCCCCCAAGTTCTTCACCTAATAGCAGACCACGTGTGGTTATATTTAAATGTCTGAACTTTCTCCACAAGGAGGCAATATGGACGGCATCCAGGAGGCATAGGAATTTACAATGGGAGGGAGCTCGTTTGGCCATTTTCCAGGACTACTTTGCGTTTCCCGGGCACGTCGGGAATTTACTCCCCTTTGCTCCCATTTGGTAAAGGCGAATAAGACATTTGCTCTGCTCTTCCCTGCAAGACTACGCCTGTTCGATGGAAATTCTTTCCAGGACTTTGCAAATCTTGCAGATGCAGAGGCTTATGTTT
Organism: Pseudophryne corroboree; assembly: GCF_028390025.1. Taxonomy (NCBI): domain Eukaryota; kingdom Metazoa; phylum Chordata; class Amphibia; order Anura; family Myobatrachidae; genus Pseudophryne; species Pseudophryne corroboree. Next base: position 121,104,118 of record NC_086450.1, read on the forward strand.
CTGAGGCATCCAAGCAGATGACGACTCATCTCAGGTGGATGACGCCCCGGATCGAGATGGCTTGCATTGAGGGCAGCACAGACGGTGTAATGGTTAGCATTACTGCCTCACAGCACTGAGGTCATGGGTTCAATTCCCACCATGGCCCTAACTGTGTGGAGTTTGTATGTTCTCCCCGTGCTTGTGTGGGTTTCCTCCCACAATCCAAAAATATACCAGTAGGTTAATTGGCTCCCAACAAAATTAACCCGAATGTGTGCATGTATATGTGGTAGGGAATATAGATTGTAAGCTCCACTGCGGAAGGGACTGATGTGAATGGACAAATATTCTCTGTAAAGCGCTGCGGAATATGTGTGCGCTGTATAAATAACTGGTAATAAATAAATAAATAATAAATAAATAAATTGCTCCTGTTTCCTGTTATGTCTGCCAATTTAATTATTGCTGTGGGATTCGCTGCAGGTGTTTTTTTTGCCAAAAGAGACTTTGGTCTTATACAGCGGGCTGAACCTTTTTGCCTTGTTTTATGTTTTAGATTTTTATTATTCATTTGTTGTCTTTCTGTGGCTATGTAATCTTTCCAGAATGCTTATATATGCTTAGCAGAGATATCTCCCCCTTCTTCTTATGCGAAAGGCTGCGTTTTTCTTTTTCTGTAACATGCTCTGTGTGCTCTGATATATTTTCTTGTTATTTTTCCTATGTATATTTTCATTTATTATGTTGCCGAGGGTGGGTAAGGGCGCCCCCTTCCTCATTTTTTCCTCAGGTTTTCATAATTCTGGCTGGCTCATTGGCGGTCTAAGACGGCCTCTGTGCTTGCTTGAACCGGTCGCTCTCGTTTTCTGAAGTTATGATTGTCCTTAGCAGGACTTTCTTTCACAATGTTAATGTTATATTTTGTGTGTTTTTTATGTTTCTGTCCCTCTTTTCCCCCTTTTCTTCTCCCCCTCCCTTTCTTCTCCTTATGTGTCCACCCTGGTGTGTTTTGTATCCGTTTTTCGGCGGCTGTAGATATTGTGGTTACTGCGCAGGTTTTCCCAGTTCATTTGATGCATGGCTAGTTTGAGTGTCGGTACGTGGAATGTGGGAGGGATTAACTCCCCAGCTAAATGCAGAAAGATTTTGCTCTATCTTCGGAAGGTGGGGATGGATGTTGTTTTCATTCAGGAGTCTCACCTTATGCCAAATGAGGTGGTAAAATTGAACACTATGGGTTGGTCTGTGGTAGCCTCTTCCTCCTTCTCTTCTAAGGCTAGGGGAGTGATTATTTTAGCACGGCACATGGTCCCTATCTCTGTCCATGTGATTTTAGATGACACTCAGGGTCAGTATGTACTGGCAGATGTCACATTGTATGCATCCAGGTTCCTACTTTGTAATATTTATGCTCCCAATCATTACTCTAAGCAATTTTATACGAACATTGGGGGTCATTCCGAGTTGTTCGCTCATTGCCGATTTTCGCTATATTGCGATTAGTCGCTTACTGCGCATGCGCAAGGTTCGCAGAGCGCATGCACTTAGTTATTTTACACAAAAGTTAGGTATTTTACTCATGGCATAACGAGGATTTTTCATAGTTCTGGTGATCGTACTGTGATTGACAGGAAGTGGGTGTTTGTGGGCGGAAACTGGCCGTTTTCTGGGCGTGTGCGAAAAAACGCTGGCGTTTCTGGGAAAAACGCGGGAGTGTCTGAAGAAACGGGGGAGTGTCTGGCTGGGTGTGTTTGTGACGTCAAACCAGGAACGAAACTGACTGAACTGATCACAATGGCTGAGTAAGTGTGGAGATACTCAGAAACTGCTAAGATATGTCTATTCGCAATTCTGCTAATCTTTCGTTCGCAATTCTGCTAAGCTAGGATACACTCCCAGAGGGCGGCGGCTTAGCGTGTGCAATGCTGCTAAAAGCAGCTAGCGTGCGAACAACTCGGAATGAGGGCCATTGTCACTAAACTACTAAGCTACTCTGAAATTCCTATAATCCTGGGTGGAGATTTTAATTTATATTCTTCTCCAACCTTGGATAAATCCCCCCCCCCTCGTGCTCCCCCCTCATTACCACGTATTGGTATCCCCTATATTTTCTCGCAGCTGTCCTTAGTGGATGTGTGGCTCGCATGTTACCCATTAGAGAGGGAATTTACATGGCTCTCAGCTGCGCATCACACATTCTCGAGGATTGATTATCTGCGGTTATCTGACTCCTTTTTTTCAAAAGTGGCTGATTCTAAAATTGAGGGTATCTGTATTTCGGACCATGCTTTATGCTGGATGAAATTGATGCTTCTCTCAGAAAAATCCCCTTTTCGCTCCTGGCACTTCCCCTCTCATTTAAGTGGCTCTCTGAAATTCCGCTCCTCATTAGATGCAGCGTGGCTGGATTATCATACGCATAATGGAGAGACCCTGTGCGATGATCCTGCTCTTTTCTGGCAGGTGTCAAAATCAGTTATTCGGGGGCACATTATGTCCTATAGTAAAAAAAGGGATTTAGATTTAAACTCACAATATTTGGAAGCCCAGGCGGCTCTTACTCACTCTTTTCAGGAATTTAAATCCTCCCCTTCCCCTTCTACTAGGGAACGATACCTTACACAAAAAAAACACTGTTTGATACCCTCCTTTCTCAAATGGAAGCTAAATATTCATTTTCAAGAGACTGTGGCATTTACAGATATGGCAATAAGTCTGGCAAACTGTTATCCCGTTTGTTAAAAGGCAGACACCCTAAAGTGGTCATTCACTCTCTGCTCACCCAAGGTGGAGACAGAGTACGGACCTCTGCCGAGATTGCTGAGGTGCTACAGTCTATTTATACCAATCTTTATGCACGTCCTGTTATTAACCAGACCCACTAGTCTGGCTTTTGGTCTTCTACTGATCTGCCTCAAATGTCAGAGTCGCACTGTACCTCTCTTCTTGCACCTATTACCACTGAGGAAGTTTCTGTAGCAAGAGCTGGACTTAAGACTGGGAAGACTCCGGGCCCCGACAGTTTCGCCAATGACTACTATAAAATTCTATCTTCTAGATTATGCAAACTTCTTTCTGTCTTATTTAATTCTTTCATGCAGGGTGCTCCCTTGCCTCAATATTTTAATTTCGCAGTCATAAAGGTTATCCCGAAGCCTGGCCGGGATCCAGAGTCTCCCAGTTCTTATCGTCCGATCTCCCTTCTAAACACGGATTATAAATTGTTCCCTAAAATCCTCTCGAATAGACTCAAATTCATAGTTCCTGATATAGTTCATACAGACCAGACTGGATTTGTCTGGGGTCGGCAATCAGTGAGCAATATACGAAAGGTCTTGACTGCTATGCAGGCCTTTCAGCTTTCCAAACCCACTGACACTAATGTATTATTGTCCCTTGATGCCGAAAAGGCGTTTGACCTGGTCACCTGGGACCATCTATATGAAACGCTCCACCGCTTTGGTGCACCTGAGGACTTTGTTTCTCTTATTTCCCGATTATATGAATCTCCCTCCACTCAAGTTTTGGGGAATGGTATCCTCTCTTCCCCTTTTCTTATCCAGAATGGCACACGACAGGGCTGCCCCTTGTCACCTTTATTATTTGCCTTAGCTTTAGAACCCCTAGCTGTTTCCCTGAGAAATTCTCCCAGATTTACAGGCATAAAAATAAAGGACACCATGGTAAAATTATCACTGTATGCTGATGACATGCTTCTATTTATTTCCCATCCTGATACGTCCATCCCTGCGATTGTCTTCCTGACTGAACAATTTGGTTCCTTTGCGGGATACAGAATTAATATATCTAAATCCGAGCTTCTCCTCCTTTCAGGAGACTCTTCCCACTTTCCATTATACCCGGTCCTGTCCCGATTTCCAGTGGCTCGAGATAGTCTTAGATATTTAGGGGTTCAGATCACTACTTCCCTCCCGGATCTATATGCGGTTAATTTTGGTCCTATTTTTTCCAAGGTGTCTAAAATCCTTACAGACTGGGTGTCTCTGCCCTTGTCTATTATGGGTCGCGCAGGAGTTATTAAATCTGTTGTTTTTCCCAAGGTTGCTTATTTTCTTCTTATGCTCCCTATTGCCCTTGTCGAGAAAGATGTCCTTTTTCTTAAACAGTGTTTCACTAGATTTCTATAGGCAGGTAAACGACCAAGAGTCCCCTATTCTAGGTTGCAGCTATTACGTGAAGAGGGAGGTCTGGGAATCCCAGATCCTGTTCTATTTAGTAGAGGAGCGATGTATCGGTATATCACAGACTGGCTTTGGGGCAGATCAGTATTTACGAACTTGCCACTTGAACTGGCCGTATTCCATCCTTTCTCCTCTGCTGCACTCTTACACACCCCAAAATCCAGACTCCCATCTGAGATAAAACACAATATTTTATTTTGGCATACATATCAAGCATGGCAGGCTACTCACACCAAAGCCCAGAGAAAACCTGACACCTCTCTTCACACTACATTTTGGGGTAACCCATGTTTCCTTCCTGGCCTTGATAACGCACATTTTTTTATTGGAGAGAAAAGGGGATTGCAGCTATTAGAGACATATATGACCCAGGAGGCAACGCAGTGCTTTCTATCTCTGATATCCAGATAAAATTTGGTGTTTGCCACCGGGAATTTTTTATGTACTTGCAGGCTAGACACTTTGCTCAATCCCAGTCTCACCCAATGATTTCTGAGGCTACCACAGACCCGCTGCGCACCTTAATGGTGCTCACTAAAGATTGCCCTTACCATCTTAGTTACTTCAGAACCACCTTTAGGGACTCATATAGAGACAGGCTCGGGGATTCGGCATTGTCTTCCTGGTCCAGAGATATCCCCAATATGGGATCGTGCGCTGAATTGTTAGATAACATTTTACCCACTTTTAGGTTCTTTTACTCTGCCTCTTTGCAAGAGGTTCACTTGAAGACGCTCCAAAGGGCATATATAGCGCCTAATCAGAGGGCACACATGGTCCCCGATGACACTGGCTGTTGTATCAAATGTACTGCGCACAGTGCCACCTTGTACCACAATATGTGGTCTTGCCAGAAAATATCTAAGTTTTGGTGCAAGGTGGTCGCTTATCTCAACACAGTATTTAACTTACGGTTAATAAAACGCCCGAAGGCTTGTTTGCTACTTGATTTTAGGGAGTGGTCTCTTGGGCCTGAGGATAGGGATATTGTTCCGGTACTCTCTGTTATCCTGACAATTGCCTAGAAACAAATTCTTAATCATTGGATCAAACCGTCTACCCCTTCTTTGATAGCTGTGAAACACATGATCCTCCGAATTATTTATTTTGAGAGGCGCGCTACTCTTCCTGATATTGAATTGGTGGTCAGGAGGTTTGCCAAGAAGTGGGAGAAGTATATTGATACTCTAGACCCGGATGTACAGTCATTCATCTATAAACTTTTTGAGACCACAACATGGTATCTACACAGACAAATCGATAGGGCCTCTTAACAACCTAGGCCCATGTACTGTTCACCTTTAAGGACCTCCTGCTGTTTTCTTAGGAAATGCAATTATATTAATTTTAATACCCCATGCTGCCTGTTTAGTCTGATGCCATATAGGTACTTAACCTTCTCTTTTGTTAGAACTGCTAACCATGCCTGAATTACTTCTTTAATAATTTTACTTAGGACTTCTTTGGCCGCTACTCATTCATGATATGATTATATTTGTATTGTTTTTTTCCCCAATTGTTTCCCCCCCCCCCTCCTGTCTGTCTTCTTTACTGACCTTTCGTGTATACTGATGTCCTATGAATCCTCAGGTAGAATTGTATGCTTAGCTTTAGGTATATGGTGATTTCTTATGCTGAGACACACGTTGGTAATGTCTTCATCATTTCCTAGACCTCATATTTGGTTAAGATTGTGTATCTTTTACCTCTTACTCAAGCCTACAATTACCTACTATGTATCTGTTGTCTCACTGATGTGGCTTAAAAGCACCTTACGATGGATTATTGTAACTATACCGGTTTCTTTCCGGTTTTTGGTATGTCTGTAACATGAAGGTCTTCCCTGTTCTTGTATTTCTATAAAAAAATCTAATAAAAATTGCTGAATTAAAAAAAAAAAGAATGGTTTACCTAATCTTTTTATTATTGTATTAATAATATTACAAAGAACATATTCCTTTTTCTTATTTGTTTTTAATAATATATTTAGATTTATATGTGTCACATTGTCATGCCTTGTTTGTTGTATTAGCCATTTTCTAAAAGTAGGTTTTGCTACGATGGTAGTTGGGAATAAATGCTCTCTTGTTGCCATAGTGAAGAAGACACAATAGTGAAAGACTATGCAACAGATTCCCACTGTTCCAGCCTGTGGACTGAAGGGAGGAGGACAAATAGACACCCTGACTGGCAGCTCTGGATTTCTAAAAGTGAAGCTGGAACAGATGTTTTGAAATATAAGTACAGCTCTGCCGAACTCTAATGCATTTTGTGTCCACGCAGGGCTGCGGTGGGAAACATCATGTGTCATGAGTGACACTTGAGTTCAACAGATTACACCCCAACAAAAAAAGCAGTGCAAAGTTACAAAAATAAACTATTATGAAAACTAACAATTTGTGTTTCTTAAAAAATACAGTTTATATATAGCTTCCTTTACTCAACATTTATTTTGTTTTCTAAGTTTTTATGTTTGTTTTTTAACAATAGAAAACAACAAACCTTTAACGTGTGGACCACACATGCAGTATGTGAACATCTAGTATTGCAGTCTGGGTAGGAACTAGAAAGTCATTACTATTGCCTCGTAGGGGACAACACATATTTTACATTTTAACTGCTTCCCCTGATGTTTTTTTTTATTTTTATGAGAAGTTGTCAGGATCCTGGCGGCCGGAATCCCGATGGATAGAATCACGATACCAGAATCCTGATGCTCAAAATGCCGACGAATACCCAAGGTTAATATTATGGTTAAGGTTCAGCACTAGGGGGAATGTTAGGGTTAGGCTACGGTATGGGACAGTTAGGGTTAGGCTGTGGTAGGGGACAGTTAGGGTTAAGCTGTGGGAGGGGATGGTTAGGGTTAGGCTGTGTGAGGGGTGGGTTAGGCTGCGTGAAGGGTGAGTTAGGGTTAGGCTGAGTGAGGGGTGGGTTAGGGGTAGGATTAGGGTTAAAATAATTACCGTGATCTGTCTGCCAGGATGCCGCTGTCAGGATCCCAACTGTTGGGATTTCATACACAACCCATTTTATATGACACAACTATCCTTGCATTGTAGCACGGAAATGTAAACTGACAAACTGATTGCTGTTGAATGGAATTTAATATCATGATCTCCGTGTCAATGAGCACTTTTGGCAGATTATTATTATTATTACATTTTATTTATAAGGCGCCACATGTGTTTCGCAGCGCCGTACATAGGACAGTACAGGGGACAAAACATTGCATTACAGTAAATAAATAACAGAAATAGAGTACAGGTAACAGAGCACCACACATTCTCAAGACATAATACAGCTAAGATGTAAGTATTGAGGGAGTGATCATCGTACTACTAGAGGCTGGTGGCCATAGATGGAGATGAGCCTTTACTAGCAGGATAAAGATGGTCGTTGAGTAGGGGAGAGCTGTGAGTGAAATGTGTTGAGACGAGGGCTTAGATAACAAGAGGAAAGAGGGCCCTGCTCTGAAGAGCTAACAATCTATTGGGGAGGGGCGACAGACAGATGACAAGAGGTGCAGGCAAGTGGGAGGTAGCCTGATGGCAGTATGCAAGCAAAGCTGAGATGTTCACGGCATGAGGCAGGGGGGTGGAGGCGCGGCTTAAGCACTGGGTTATGCATCGGGAGGGTATGCTTTGATGAATAGGTGGGTTTTTAGTGCCCGTTTGAAGCTTTGCAAGGTTGGGGAGAGTCTAATGGAGCGGGGGAGTGCGTTCCACTGAAGGGGTGCAGCACGGGCAAAATCCTGAACTCGTGTATGGGAAGCAGTGACCAGGGCGGTGGAGAGGCGACGGTCATTAGTCGACCGTAGGGGGCGGGAGGGAGTATGAAGGGAAAGGAGGTTGGAGATGTAGGGAGCAGTGGAATTAGAGATGGCCTTGTATGTGAGGGTGAGGAGTTTGAAGAGGATTCTGTAGGGGAATGGGAGCCAGTGTAGATTTTGTTGAAGGTGAGTGGCAGATGTGGTGCGGCGGGAGAGGAAGATAAGCCTAGCTGCGGAGTACAGGACAGATTGGAGGGGAGCAAGATGGGAGCAAGCGAGGCCAGTGAGGAGGACATTGCAGTAGTCAAGTCGTGAGATGACCAGTGAGTGGATGATGAGTTTAGTTGCACTCTGGGAGAGATATGGCCTGATACGAGCAATGTTGCGTAGCTGGAAACGACAGGGTTGTGCCAGAGCTTGGATGTGGGGTGCAAAGGAGAGGGAGGAGTCAAGAGTGACGCCCAGGCAGCGGAGTTGGGGAACGGGGGAGATGGTGGTGTTGTCAACAATGATGGAGATATTGGTCGGGGGTGTTGCTCTGGATGGGGGGAAGATGATGAGTTCCGTTTTGTCCATGTTGAGCTTTAGAGAGCGTTCAGACATCCAGGAGGAGATTGCAGAGAGGCAGCTGGAAACCTAAGAGAGGACAGAGGGGGACAGATCAGGAGATGAGAGGTAGAGTTGTGTGTCATCAGCATAGAGGTGGTATTGAAGGCCAAATGAGTTAATGAGCGCACCCAGGGAAGAGGTATACAGGGAGAACAGAAGGGGTCCAAGGACAGAACCCTGAGGGACACCAACAGGAAGGATGGAAGGGTGTGAGGTGGTGCTTGAGGCAGACACAGAGAAGGAGCGGTTAGTGAGGTAAGAAGAAAACCAGTCAAGGACAGTGCTAGAGAGGCCAGCATTTTGGAGTGTGCCGAGGAGGAGAGGATGATCTACGGTGTTACACAGCAGAGAGGTCCAGAAGGATGAGCAGAGAGAAGTGGCCCCTGGATTTGGCCGAAAGCAGGTCATTGGTGACTTTCACCAGGGCAGTCTCAGTTGAGTGGAGTGAGCGAAAGCCAGATTGTAGTGGAACGAGGATGGAGTTGTCAGAGAGGTAGCTTGTGAGATGGCTGTAGACTAGTCGTTCAAGTAATTTGGAGGCGAAAGGGAGAAGAGAGATGGGGCGGTAGTTAGTGGGTGATGAGGGGTTGAGGTTGGGTTTTTTGAGAATAGGAGAGACCAGAGCATGTTTGAATGGTGAGGGGAAGATGCCGGTGGAGAGGGAAAGGTTAAAGAGGTGAGCAAGGTGGGAGCAGGCAGTGGGGGAGAGGGAGCGGAGAAGACGGGAGGGAAGGGGGTCCAGGGGGCAGGTGGTGGGGGGGGGATAAGATGAGGGAGTGGACTTCCTTTTCTGAAGTGGGATGGAAGGAGGACAGGGTGGGATAGATGGAGGGGAGGGATAAAGGGGGCAGGGGGGTAGCAGAGGGGTGACGGCGGGAGATGTCGTGTCAGATATCCTCAATTTTGGAGATGAAGCAGGAGGCAAAGTCAGTGGCAGTGAGGGAGGATGGGAGGGGAGGAGGAGGGGGGCGAAGGAGAGTGTTGAAAGTTTCAAAGAGACGGCGTGGACAGGAGGACTGAGAAGAGATGAGTGCTTGGAAAAAGGATTGCTTGGCGAGGGAAAGAGCAGAGCTGTAGGAGGAGAGAATAAACTTGAAATGGAGGAAGTCCGCCAGAGAGTGAGATCTCCCCCAGGAGCGTTCAGCGGAGCTTGAGCATTTTTGTAAGAAACGTGTTAGTTTGGTGTGCCAGGGTTGGGGTTTGGAGCGGCGGACGGGGACAGAGGAGTGGGGGGCCACAGAGTCGAGAGCAGCGGTTAGGGAAGAGTTATAGAAGGTGGCTGCCTGGTTGGAACAAGTCATAGTGGAAAGAGGAGAGAGGAAAGTCTCGAGGGAGGACATGAAAGTGGGGTTGAGAGACCCGAGATTGCGTCTGGTGGTGGTGGGTCTGGGCGTGGAGAGGAGGAGGGAGGAAGAGAGGGTGAAGGAAAGCAGATGGTGGTCAGAGAGAGGGAAGGGAGAGTTTGAGAAATCAGACAGATCACATCGGTGGGTGAAGACAAGGTCGAGGGAGTGGCCGAGATTGTGAGTAGCGGTGATTATATTATACTACAGATGAGGAGTATTTTCTAAGTGTGTTCATGTACCCAACTGTTATTTATTTTATTTTTTTATGTGTAAATACTCAGAAGTATATGGTTCAGTAGTTACTGTTCCTCTCATTCCCAAGTGGTTAGCGTAGGTATTCTAAACTACATTCATCACAATTGGCAACGAGGGTAAAACTGCATTAACCACTGCATAATGAAGATGTCAGTTATTCATATAAAGTGAGAGGCCTGAAATGCAGCCGGGACTTATGAGATAAACCAGCCATTGCTCGGTTTACGTTATCTGTACCAGTGGTCCCTCAATTATTAAAAGAACTTAAAATATCAGGATACATTGGCTCAATGTCAGTCTTCTATTGTTCTTTAGTAAATTGTGTCACAGATGTAGAAAGAGTTAAGCTTTCCTGTAATGCAAATAATGTTAGTAGTTAACAGAAAGTGTCAGTCCTTATGAATGTAAATGGGGCAAAAATATACAGTTTGTTGCAGATTATTATTAATAATCAAACCAGTTAGTCAGTTTGGAGTGGATCTCTCAGATGCAATAAGAGATAGGCTGGTGTGTCCTATGTACAGTGAAAGTATTCACAAAAATGATGTTCATTGCAATTTCAATGGAGACAGCAGCAAACGCAGAAGGTCACAAAGGAAGCCTCAAAGTTACTGTACACCAAAAGGGAATGTATGACACAAGAGAAACAGAGAATCTTGTTTTTAGTGTGTGCAAACCTCATGTCATACAAGCCATTGTTGGGTTAGAGATAAAGAATGTCATAAAAAGTATATATTGAAAGAGTATGCAGGGCAGGAAGAATATGCAACAAAGGGCCTGACTCAAAGTTGGAATCTACTGCGTTTGCAATAGCAGGTGCTGTCGGTCGACAGGCTAATATCAGCCTTCCTCCTTGCACTAACGTGCGATGGAGAGTACAAGCGCAGAGATGCCCATTTTTAGTGTTCATGATGAGTGAACACTTGGTGGTTCTGAACACTCCACCATCTGCATCCCATCGATACTTGCATCAGCCTATGGGCTGCTCAGTGGTTTCATTTCAAATTCACCTAAACATGGCCTCCATGGCTGTGGGTCTGCGTTTGGAAATGCACCTACATTCACTGGGACACCCGTGACACTCCCATGAAACGGCCTTTTTTTGCAAACACTTCAGGCCACCTCCTTGTTCCCTCCTGGGAACGGCCATGGTTGTCCGCTGCAAGCTCTATTGCAAGCTACACCATACGAAACAGCGGTGTCTGCATACAGTTAGGGTGACGCATGTGCCGAAGGGGTTTTCTGGACTTTTCGCACATGCGCAGTACCAAAATAATCGCTCAAACATCAGCATTCTGTCCACCTCTGAATTAGGCTCAAAGTGATTAAACAGAAAATCCACTGTAATCAATATAAACGTTTACAGGTTGTAGTCTGTACATGTTGGGTATGGGACCTCGGCATCCGGGATCCCGGCGGTCAGCATACCGACGCCAGCCAACAGAATGCCGTCAGTGGGGCAAGTGCTAGCAAGCCCTTTGCGGGCTCACTGCGCTTGGCATGCTACAAATTTGTGGCTTGCTACACTCACCACAGGTTCCATTCCCACTCTATGGGTGTCATGGACACCCCGGCTGTCAGTATTGCCAGCAGTTGGGATTCCGGTGTTCGGTGTTTTCTATTGATTGCTCTTACTGTTCTATATTGATTGCCATTACTGTATACTGCTTACCAAAATCGGTAGGGTCTGCCAGCGCTGGAGTCTGTGTACGATTAAACCCTGCGGAGTACCCTAGGCAGTCGAAATCTTAGGGACTCCCTCGCAAATTATCTCCTAATAAGTTTTTTATTTTACCAACCAACAGGCTATGATCTTGAAATGTAATGTGAATCTGATATCTATAGTTTATGTACGTAAGTTGTTAATGGTTACATTACATTAATACAATATTTTCTCTATAGAGTCTTTAATTTAAAGTTTTCGTTTCTTTGAGTCGATTAATTTTTTCTATCTTTTGGAAACACTCTAAGAAAGCTTGATTGTAATTTTCTTTCAAGATCAAATCAATATTTTTTTGATCCATTGTAGCGGGGCCCCTAAAAGGCACGGTGCCAACAGGCCAGTGTCTACTCTGCCTATTTGGTAATCCGGCGCATACACTGTACAGAAAACGTACATTTTCCGTTGTGCAGGGTAACATTGGGGTAAATTTACTAAGATTCGTATTTTCCCGTTTCAGGTCAAAGTTCAATCACGAATGACATCGAAAGTGTAAAACTGCAACTTTTTGAATTTATTACGACTAATTTACTAAGCTGTCGTATTCGGATTTTTCTTTTGTTCCGATGTCGATGTCATTCGTGTTTTTTTATTTATTTTTACGGCAGTGATTAGCAAAACACTGCCGACTTTTTAAAAATGAATCTCGGCCGGATCTGTGTGATCCGTGCTGGGGTTCATTTTTTTTTATTTTTTAAATTAAACCCTGTAAAATCACAAAAAAAAAATGCGTGGGGTCCCCCCTCCTAAGCATAACCAGCCTCGGGCTCTTTGAGCCGATCCTGGTTGCAAAAATATGGGGGAAAAAATGACAGGGGTTCCCCCATATTTAAGCAACCAGCATCGGGCTCTGCGCCTGGTCCTGGTTCCAAAAATACGGGGGACAAAAAGAGTAGGGGTCCCCCGTATTTTTAAAACCAGCACCGGGCTCCACTAGCTGGACAGATAATGCCACAGCCGGGGGTCACTTTTATATAGTGCCCTGCGGCCGTGGCATCAAATATCCAACTAGTCACCCCTGGCCGGGGTACCCTGGGGGAGTGGGGACCCCTTCAATCAAGGGGTCCCCCCCCCAGCCACCCAAGGGCCAGGGGTGAAGCCCGAGGCTGTCCCCCCCATCCAATTGGCTGCGGATGGGGGGCTGATAGCCTTTTGTCAAAATGAAAAGATATTGTTTTTAGTAGCAGTACTACAAGTCCCAGCAAGCCCCCCCGCATGCTGGTACTTGGAGAACCACAAGTACCAGCATGCGGCGGAAAAACGGGCCCGCTGGTACCTGTAGTACTACTACTAAAAAAATACCCAAATAAACACAAGACACACACACCTTGAAAGTAAAGATTTATTACATACATCCACACAAACATATACACATACTTACCTTATGTTCACACGCAGGTCGGTCCTCTTTTCCAGTAGAATCCAAGGGGTACCTGTTGAAAAAATTCTACTCACCAGATCCAGGGTCCCAGGCTCCTCGTAGCATCCTTTTGTAATCCACGTACTTGAATAAAATAACAAAACGGAGACCCGAGCCACGAACTGAAAGGGGCCCCATGTTTTCACATGGGACTCCTTTCCCCGAATGCCAGAAACCCACTCTGACTTCTGTCTAAGTGGGTTTCTTCAGCCAATCAGGGAGCGCCACGTTGTAGCACTCTCCTGATCGGCTGTGTGCTCCTGTACTGAGTGACAGGCGGCACACGGCAGTGTTACAATGTAGCGCCTATGCGCTCCATTGTAACCAATGGTGGGAACTTTCTGCTCAGCGGTGACGTCACTTTAGGTCAACCGCAGGGCAGAAAGTTCCCACCATTGGTTACAATGGAGCGCATAGGCGCTACATTGTAACACTGCCGTGTGCCGCCTGTCACTCAGTACAGGAGCACACAGCCGATCAGGAGAGTGCTACAACGTGGCGCTCCCTGATTGGCTGAAGAAACCCACTTAGACAGAAGTCAGAGTGGGTTTCTGGCATTCGGGGAAAGGAGTCCCATGTGAAAACATGGGGCCCCTTTCAGTTCGTGGCTCGGGTCTCCGTTTTGTTATTTTATTCAAGTACGTGGATTACAAAAGGATGCTACGAGGAGCCTGGGACCCTGGATCTGGTGAGTAGAATTTTTTCAACAGGTACCCCTTGGATTCTACTGGAGAAGAGGACCGACCTGCGTGGGTACATAGGTAAGTATGTATGTATGTTTGTGTGGATGTATGTAATAAATCTTTACTTTCAAGGTGTGTGTGTGTCTTGTGTTTTTTTGGGTATTTTTTTAGTAATAGTACTACAGGTACCAGCGGGCCCATTTTTCTGCCGCATGCTGGTACTTGTGGTTCTCCAAGTACCAGCATGCGGGGGAGGCTTGCTGGGACTTGTAGTACTGCTACTAAAAACAATATCTTTTCATTTTAAACAAAGGCTATCAGCCCCCCATCTGCAGCCCATTGGATGGGGGGGACAGCCTCGGGCTTCACCCCTGGCCCTTGGGTGGCTGGGGGGGGGGACCCCTTGATTGAAGGGGTCCCCACTCCCCCAGGGTACCCCGGCCAGGGGTGACTAGTTGGATTTTTGATGCCACGGCCGCAGGGCACTATATAAAAGTGACCCCCGGCTGTGGCATTATCTGTCCAGCTAGTGGAGCCCGGTGCTGGTTTTAAAAATACGGGGGACCCCTACTCTTTTTGTCCCCCGTATTTTTGGAACCAGGACCAGGCGCAGAGCCCGATGCTGGTTGCTTAAATATGGGGGAACCCCTGTCAATGTTTTCCCCATATTTCTGCAACCAGGATCGGCTCAAAGAGCCCGAGGCTGGTTATGCTTAGGAGGGGGGACCCCACGCAATTTTTTAAAAAAAAATAACCACTTTCCCACCCCTTCCCACTGATATACATGCACGGATCTCATGGATCCGTGCATGCCTATCCAATCACGGATATAAAAAGCAGGTCTGTTTTTTTTTTGCACTTTTTTACGAGTTGTAATTTTTCACGGCAGTGTTTTTTTTTTTTTTTGCTTTGCACTTCTTAGTAAATGACCGAGATTCATACTTAAACAGCCGCGTTTTGACCGATGGTGTATTCATTCGTATTTTTTTGGATGACCTTCCAAAAAAATACGAATGCCCTCATCACTGCCGTGATTTAAGTTTAGTAAATGACCGAGATGACACTTTGAAGAAAAAACGGCATCTCGGTCAAAATCGGGACCTTAGTAAATTTACCCCATTGTCTTAAGGTACAGTATATGCAGAGGATGAGCCCAACTCATCATCCTCAATGAAGGGGTTAATGACTCAACTTCGTTAACTGAAATGTGGTTCGGACTTCCACAAAAATGTATCCACTTTATGAAAACAGCAGATGATGCCCTAAAGGTCATTTATAATAATTATAGAAACCAACTACTGCTTATTGATGGCTGGACACACTTTATAATAGTGAATCTAACAAACCCCTTTACTTCTCATTTTAAAACTGGTTTCTATATATTAACCATCTAAACTGCGAGAGACTGACAAACTAGCAATTCAATTAGATAAAAAATTCGGGCGCTGTAGCATATCTATATCATTATAAAAAAGAAAGGTCTCCACATTAGTAATGTCCTTTTTTCTTCTTTAAGCTGCTCCCAAATGACTTGGCAGTCATAAAGATAATTAACATAAAAAGTAGTACAGGTTACTCAATTAGAGAGCGCTCATCAATTTCTTTGTTAACACAATGGTTTAAAATAAAAACATATAACACGATAAAATCAATAGTAATCTCTAGGCATATTCTCACCATCCACATTTGTGTTTAATATGCTTCCATCTCATATGATTTGTTTAGTCTCACATGTATAATTGGTATAGATATCCTTATTGCACCAGAGAGTTCTGTTGCCAGCTGTATGCTACCACCTCCCCCTTATAATGCTGTGGCTCTTAGAGTCTGGCAGTCACATCAGCTGGAATGATTGCTTTCTTGACTCCAAATGGCTAGTTGGCTGAAGGTATAGATCACAGCATTTTTACTTTAGGTGCCAGAGGAGAGATTGTAACAACTCACCGTATCTGTCTTGTGCATTGACGGCGGAGCCAAAACGCGGAAGCGCGTAGAGCTGTCAGACGTCCTTAATGTTGTTAAAGTCCTGAAAACGGGAGGGAGGCCGTGGCTAGCACTCGTCTCCGTCCTTTGTATAGATGGATGGCAGGAAGCAATTAGCGGGGGTAGAATTGCCGTACATCCTTGACGTGTTTCTCCGCTGTCAAACTGTGGCAGTTTTTTCTGAAGAAGAAAGGAACAGTAGGAACAGGACCTTTACCGTGAGCCATTTATTGTCCACTGACTCAAGAGGTTCAAATGGTGACTCTTGCAGGGCATTCAGGACAACAGACAGATCCCATGGAGCCACAGGAGGGACATAGGGAGGCTGAATCCGTAAAACACCCTGAGTGAAAGTATGAACATCAGGAATAGACGCAATTTTTCTCTGAAACCACACCGACAAGGCAGATATATGAACCTTGAGGGAGGCCAGACGAAAGCCGAAGTCCAGGCCTTGTTGCAGAAAAGCCAGAAGTCTGGAAGTTCTGAATTTGTTCTTAGCAGCACACCAGGTAAAGTAAGAATTCCAGACCCTGTAATATATCCGTGCAAATGCCGGTTTTCAGGCCTTTAGTATAGTTTGGATAACCGCCTCCGAGAATCCTTTGGCCCTCAGGAGTGATGCTTCAAGAGTCACACCGTCAAAGTCAGTCTGTCCAGGTCCAGGTAGAGATAAGGGCCCTGAATGAGGAGGTCTGGGCGTTGCAGAAGTAGAAGAGGACGCTCTATCGATAGACCCTGCTGGTCTGAGAACCAATGCCGTCTTGGCCATGCTGGAGCGACTAGGAGTAGTATTCCTCCTTCTTGTTTGAACTTCCGCAGTACCTTGGGCAGGAGTGACACTGGAGGGAACATGTTTGGCAGCGGAAAGTTCCATGAAATTGCTAGTGCATCCACGAATGCTGCTTGGGGATCCCTGGTTCTTGATCCGAAGACCAGAACTTTGTGATTGTGTTGACACGCCATCAGGTCTACATCTGGTAGGCCCAACGTGTCCACTAGGCATTGAAAGACTTCCTGATGAAGACTCCACTCTCCAGCATGCACGTCCTGATGACTGAGGAAATCCGCTTCCCAGTTGAGGACTCCCGGAATGAATACTGCCGATATTGCTGGCAGATGGCGTTCCGCCCAACAAAGGAGTTTTGACACTTCCATCATTGCCATTCAGCTTCGAGTGCCTCCTTGATGGTTTATGTATGCCACCGTGGTGGCATTGTATGACCGTACTTGAACAGGCCTGTTCTTTAACAGAGGCAGGGTGAGAGACAAAGCATTGAACACCGCCCGCAATTCCACAATGTTTATCAGGAGGAGTGATTCCTCCTGGTCCACCGACCCTGGAAAGAGTGTTGCTCCAACACCAGGCCCCAGGCCTTCAGACTGGCATCCGTAGTCAGTAAGACCCAGTTGGGGATGGAGAAGGGACGGCCGCTGTTGAACTGCTGGTCCTGTAGCCACCAGGTCAGCGATAAAAGAACCTCCGGAGTCAAGGAGATCATGTGAGACCTGATCTGATGAGGTAGCCCGTCCCACTTGGAAAGGAGAGGGCAGGAATGAAATTGAGCGTACTCTGCCATGTCAAAAGCCAACACCATCAGGCATAGTACTTGCATTGCCAAGTGTATCGACACTCTTGGGCGAGAGGAAGTATCTTATCCTGTCCTGAAGTTTCAGGACCTTCTCTGGAGACAGAAACAGCCATTGACTGTTTGTGTCCAGCAGTGCCCCCAGGTGCACCATGCTCCGAGCAGGGACCAGCAAGGACTTCTTCCAGTTGATGAGCCATCTGTGGGCTTGTAGGAAGTTCACCATCAGTTGCAGATGACTGAGGAGGACATTGTGGAAGTTTGCCAGGATCAGCAAGTCGTCCAGATACGGCAGGATCCTTACTCCCTTTGGAGACGGAGATGAGCCGTCATCATGGCCATAACCTTGATGAAGATCCGAGGGACTGTGGCCAGTCCAATGGCAGAGCCTGGAAATGATAGTGAAGGTTGCCAATAGCAAACCGCAGATATTGCTGATGCGATATGGCGATAGGTATATGCAAGTAAGCATCTTGTATATCCAGGGATACCATATAATCTACAGGTACCATAGCCAGTACAATTGAGCGTAGTGTTTCCATACGGAATATGGATACTCTCACAACCTTGTTCAGTGATTGGGAAAGACCCATTGGTTTCGGTACTAGAAACAGGGTCGAGTAGTATCCTCTGTCTCTTTGGGATAGAGGTACCGGCACCACCACTCCTGTATCCAGGAGGGAACTCACAACCATTTGTAGAGCTTGCGTCTATACCGGATCCGAAGGGATAACCGTTGTGCAGAACTGGCGATGGGGATGCCTCTTGAAAGAAACTGCGTAAACGTGAGAGACAACTTCTTGCACCCGTGCATCTGAAGTGATCTTTAACCAGACCTGGGAGAATTGCAGAAGTCGGCCTCCCACCCTGGGATCCCAAGGGGGAGGCTTGTCCCGTCATGCAGCAGGCATGTTTAGAAGCAGGCTGACGGGTTGCCAAGGATTGTTTAGCCTTGGGCTTTGTGGTTTTGGTAGCACGAGATAGTCTTGGGTATGCCTGACCTTTTGCTTTCCCTTGAGGCCAAAAGGAGCGAAAAGTGGTACCTTCTGCCTTCTGTGCAGAAGGAGTAGTGTTAGGGAGAAAGGCAGTCTTAGCAGCTGCCAAGTCAGCCACAATTTTATTGAGGTCTTCCCCAAACAGGATGTCTCCCTTATAAGGTAGTACCTCCAAGGACTTTCTGGAGTCCAGGTCCACCTTCCATGACCTCAACCACAGAACACAGTGAGCCAGGAAGGACGTAGTCGATGCCTTGGCCGCCAACACACCTGCCTCATAGGACGCCTCCTGAATGTAATAGGTGGCGGTAGTCATGTGAGACAGGTACTGTCTGGCAATGTCAGATATATCCTGAGGCAACTCCTCCTCTAATGCCTGAACCCATGCTTCAATTCCTTTTTGCAGCCCAAGAGGCTCCTATAGTGGGTCTATGTACAGCACCTGTAAGGGAGTAAATAGACTTCAGGCATCCTTCCACACGCTTATCTGTCGGTACCTTCAGTGAGGTGACAGTACTGACAGGCAAAGTAGACGACACCACTAAATGTGTGACATGGGAATCCACCGGTGGTGAAGTTTACCACTCGTTACACAACTCTGTAGGGAGAGGATAGCGAGCTACCATCCTTTTAGACAGGGAGAATTTCATTCCTGCAAAAAAGACCAGGGTTCTTGTCGTATGTCCACTAGATGGCCAGAAGTAATAATGTTTTAGTTACCCTCTGACGTTCAAACCTATCAGGTTTCTTAGACACCGTAGTGGAATCCTCGTCATCATCAGAGATTTGTAGGATCTGCTTAATAGCAACCACTAAGTTAGGGACAACAACCTGAGTAGTGGATTCCTCGTCAGAAGCAGCTGTGTCAGTGTCTGACGGGACAGTATACTCCCCATCCTCATCAGAAGAATCTTCTGAGAGATTAGTGGATTGTGAGGAGGAAGTAGCTGTTATGCACACCAGTGCCAGCAGGAATGTACTGGTGTCTGAACGGTGAGGGATGCAAAACAAATGAACTCACAGACAGACTGGGGAATATGACATTACATACACAGAAGGTGATAGGGTAACAAAATAAACACAAAAGTGAACAGAGAAGCCCAAAGGCTAAGAAACTGGGTGTCTCCCTAGTATTAGGAATGCTCAGATGGAAAGAAGCGAGATGTAGTGATTTAATACGTAGAGAACCCGAAATGCTGTTGCTAAGGGCAACAGCAAAACCCTAAAGGGTTACCAACGGGTGTGGCAGTAAACTCCTTGGTCAGAGATGGAATAATAGACACAAGGAGAGTCTCCACAATCCTAGTCCTCACTTGCAGTGCACTGGTTCAGCTTACTGCCACTAAACTGACACCTGAGCACCTTGCACAGTGAGAAAGGATTTTGGCAGGCAAGTCTGAGAATACAGCCGCAAACTTGCTAGGTTCACAGAGTAGCAAAAGAACCCCAGCAAGTTAAACGACTGACTCCAGTCTAACTGCTAGGTCTGGATTGGCAGAGTGTAATACCAAATCCCAAGGCCTATTTGCAGTAAGCAACAAACAAATACAAAGTTTACACAGTACTAGCTAGCTTTCAGGAACTGACTAACCAACAAAGATTCAGCAGCATCTGCCTAACCTGAGAAGAGGGTTTATATAGCAGGTGCTGTCCACGCCCCACTCAGACCTCACAGACTGTGAGCACAAAAACCAGCACCGGATCCCCTGCCGTGCACAGAGCCTGTAACCACTGCACAGCAAAAGACCCGAACCGGAGTATCAGCTACGCTCAGGTTACTCCGCTAGCACTTGTCTCCCGGTTGCCATGACGACGTGGCAGCACAGAGCAGGAGACCCTAACAGTACCCCCCCTCTGATGAGGGGTCAAAGAACCCCTACCACCGGGTTTATCGGGGAACTGCGAGAAGAAAGAGCGTAACAGTCTGGGGGCATGAAGATCACAAATGCGCACCCACGACCGCTCCTCCGGGCCATACCCCTTCCAGTGCACCAAAAATGACAGCCGACCCCGAACCATCTTGGAGTCAAGAATCCTTTCAACAACAAACTCCCTCTGGCCACGTATCAGAAGAGGGGAAGGTCTTCCACTGGAAGAAGGATTACTAATCGCCCGTTTTAAAAGGGAACAATGAAATGTTTTATTGATACCCAAAGAACGGGGTAGATCTAACTGAAATGCCACCGGATTGATAACCCTAGTGATCTTATAAGGACCGATGAACCGGGGGCCTAACTTATGAGATGGCTGTCTCAACTTCAAATTCTTGGTAGACAACCAGACGAAGTCTCCTAATTTGAAGCTGCAGGGTCTTTTCCGCTTATCAAAAACCCTTTTGGTCACTAATGACACAGACACAAGGGCTTTCTTCACTTTCCTCCAAATACCTCTAAGGACCGAAACCACAGAGGAACCACCAGGCGTGGAGTCCAGGGGGTCAAAAGAATTGGCCTTACAATGATGCCCATACACACAAAGGAAGGGAGAGATCCCTGTAGCAGAGTGAGCCGCATTGTTATAGGCAAACTCCGCCATGGACAGATGAGCCACCCAGTCAGTCTGACACTTGGAGACATAACACCTGAGGAACTGCTCCAAGGACTGGTTCACCGTTTCAGTCTGCCCATTAGACTGCGGATGGTAGCCTGACGACAAGCTGACAAAAATCTGGAGATCGGAACAAAATGCCCTCCAGAATTTGGCCACAAACTGGGATCCGCGGTCAGAGACCACATCAAGTGGCAACCCGTGGAGGCGCACAACATGCAGCATAAATAATTCAGACAGGCGTCTGGCCGATGGCAGCCCAACCAATGGAACGAAGTGCGCCATCTTCGAAAACCTGTCAACGACAACCCAGATGGCTGTCATCCCCGAGGATTTGGGCAAGTCCACCACAAAATCCATTGAAATGTGGGTCCATGGCTTAGATGGAATAGAGAGTGGATGTAATGGGCCAACAGGAACCCCTCTAGGAGTCTTATTTCGGGCACAGATGTCACATGCCCGAACCCACTGATCCACATCCCTAGCCACCGAGGGCCACCACACCACCCTAGATAGCAACTCCCGAGTTCTGGCAATACCCGGGTGACCTGCCGACTTCTTGGCATGGAATTCCAGGAACACTCGCTGTCTTAACCTAGGAGGCACAAACAAAAGACCTACTGGAAGGTCTGGAGGAGCCTGCTCCTGTGCTCTAAGGACTAATGACAAGAGGTCCTGGGTAAAGCCCACTTTAATACATGATGGGGACACAATGGGCAATGGCTCCTCGGTGGTCTCCTGGATTGGAGCAAAACTCCGCGAGAGCGCATCAGCCTTGATGTTTTTTGACCCAGGGCGATATGTTATCAAAAAATTAAAGCGAGCAAAAAACAAAGCCCATCGTGCCTGCCTGGCATTGAGGCGCTTCGCTGACTCTAAATATGCCAAATTCTTATGGTCGGTGAGAATTGAGACCACAAACTTAGCCCCCTCAAGCCAGTGTCTCCACTCCTCGAGTGCATCCTTAATAGCCAACAATTCCCGGTTACCCACGTCATAATTCATCTCGGCAGGCGAAAATTTACGGGAAAAGTAAGCACAGGGATGAAGGCGATTATCAGACACCCCCATCTGAGAGAGCACTGCCCCAATACCCATCTCAGAGGCATCCACCTCCACCACAAAAGGACGCTCTGGATCTGGGTGTCGCAGCACCTTGGCCGAGACAAATGCCCTTTTGAGACGGGCAAAAGCCGCTTTGGCCTCACAAGACCAGTGAGCAACATCCGCCGCTTTCTTAGTGAGTGCCACCAAGGGCGCCACTATAGACGAAAATCCAGCGATAAATCGTCTATAAAAATTCGCAAAGCCCAGAAAACGCTGAAGCGCCTTCAAACTAGTGGGCTGCACCCAATCCAGGACTGCCTGTACCTTGGAACCCTCCATTTGGAAACCTTCTGGGGAGATAATATATCCTAGAAATGCGATTTGCTGAACTTCAAATTCGCACTTCTCCAGCTTCGCCCCAAGCCGGTGGTCTCTGAGTTTCTGGAGGACGAAGCGTACATGCTTCCGATGTTCCTCCAGGGAATGGGAGAAGATTAGGATGTCATCTAAGTATACAACTAAGAATCTATCCAAATATTCCCTGAGCACATCGTTCATGAAGTCCTGGAAGACTGCCGGGGCATTACAGAGCCCAAAAGGCATCACCAAATATTCATAATGCCCTGAGTGGGTATTAAAGGCAGTCTTCCATTCATCCCCCTCTCTTATTCGGATTAGATTGTACGCACCGCGTAGGTCAATCTTAGAAAAAATGGTGGCAGTACGAAGCTGGTCAAACAAGACCGAAATGAGAGGCAGTGGGTATGAGTTTTTAATCGTGATACGGTTCAATTCCCTGAAGTCGATGCAGGGTCGCAACGAACCGTCCTTTTTACCCACGAAGAAGAACCCCGACCCAACTGGAGACTGTGAAGGTCTGATAAATCACTTAGCCAAGTTCTCCTGAATGTACTCTGCCATAGCCTGAGTCTCAGGACGTGACAGGGAGTACAACCTGCTCTTGGGAAGCTTAGCATTCGGCAACAAATCAATGGCACAGTCATAGGGGCGATGGGGAGGTAGTACCTCTGCAACTCTTTTGGAGAACACGTCCGCAAAATCTGCATAAAATCCTGGCAAACTTAGCTGCGAAAGCCTGACTGGAAGGCTCAAGCAATTCCTGAAACAATCAGTACCCCAACTAAGAATCTCCCCAGAGACCCAGTCAAATTGAGGTTTGTGGGCCCTTAACCAGGGTAACCCCAACACCAATGGGGCAAAAGTACAGACAGTCACATAAAAAGACAATTTTTCAGAGTGTGTGGCTCCAATAAACAAAGAAATCTGGCTAGTGCAAGAGGTAATTTTACCCTGGGATAATGGTTCCCCGTTTAACCCACAAATCTCAATTTCCGATGCCAAGGGTACTAAGGGAACAGAGTGTTTCAGGGCGAATTGGCGGTCCATAAAAACCCCGTCGGCCCCACTGTCCACAAAGGCCTCAGTCTTGACAGTTTGACCGAGGATCTTCAAGGTCACCGGAATTATAAAAGTCTTCTTGGGAAATTCTGACTTCTGGCCTGACAGGATATTTCCCATCACCCTCAGGCCCTGAAGTTTTCCGGATTTTCTGGGCATGATACTACCACATGACCTTTATTCCCACAGTACAAACATAACCCCTGCTGTCTCCTCCGCGTCTTCTCACGCGAGGAGAGGCGGGTAGCCCCAATCTGCATAGGCTCCTCGGAAAATTCCTCAGAGTCTGAGGTTCCCTTGGGAAAGAAGGAAACCTCGGTCTCCCTTTCAAGCCTGCGCTCTCTCAGCGTCTATCCACCCGTATGGATAACTGCATGAGCTGATCCAAGCTATCAGGCAAGGGATATTGTACCAGTTGGTTGTCACGATCCGGGTATCTGGACGCCATTACTTACCCTTCAGATGCCTCCTAAGGCTGGCTCAGCGTTCCAGGACCGGATCCCGCTGTTCCTGAGTTTCCACATGCAGAATGTCAGAGTGGTGATTTCATCAGCCGCGGCCTCCGCTGTGCCCGCGTGGTTAAATGTGTGCTTGTCAGTCTGGCGTCTCCTGTCTCCTGTGGCCGGCGTCGCCATTACTGTTTCAATTCTCACATGGATTACAAACCAAACTTCCCTCCAAGTGTCTGCATGGGCGCAGCCATCTTGGATTTTGTCATCTGATTATTTACACCAATCTGATGTCTGTATTGTTGATTTGCATAATTGCCTAGCCAACCCCTTCCTTGCTGCAGGTATAAGTATGCTGTGCCTGAGCAAGGAAGGCGTCAGTGCTTTGGTTGTCTAACCTAGTTCCAGTTTGTCTCTCTCCTGTGGTTGTCTTCCAGGTTCCAGCTCCTGTCTCCAGACTTCTGCTATAGAGACCCGCACCAGCATTCCATCTGCGGTGTAGCCTGACTCTCCGATCCATTCTGGACTCACCTGTTTCCAGCTACAACAATCACCTGCTTCCAGCCCAGCTTCCAGCAGTGTACAGCTTCTCTTAAAGGGCCGGTGTCCTTTCTGCAGTTTACCACTCTCCACCGGTATTATTATTTCACCGCTCTCAAACAATCACCTGCTTCCAGCCCAGCTTCCAGCAGTGTATAGCTTCTCTTAAAGGGCCGGTGTCCTTTTCTGCAGTTTACCACTCTCCACCGGTATTATTATTTCACCGCTCTCAAACTCCAAACTTCATTATTATTTAATCGCTCTCAAGTTCGTTTATTATTTAACTGGTTCCAGCCAGTAT
This sequence comes from Pseudophryne corroboree, assembly GCF_028390025.1. NCBI lineage: Eukaryota > Metazoa > Chordata > Amphibia > Anura > Myobatrachidae > Pseudophryne > Pseudophryne corroboree. Next base: position 121,128,977 of record NC_086450.1, read on the forward strand.
CCACTCCGTACCAACAACAGTCTGGTTCCAGCCAGTATCCACAGCAGCCGTTTTACCTTCAGCAGCCCAGCCTTTCCTGGAACATCAGCTGGTACGATCCTGGGTTCTCTCCATTGCTACAGTCAGGCCTGGTAAGGACTTTCCAACTAGAAGATTATAAGAACTGTCTCACACTACCAGTGCCTGTGGCCCTTGCCACCCTGTAGTACCAAGGAATTGTATTTATCCTCTGTTGACTTTTATGTTTCCTTTTACTGCTGCTGTGTTACGGAGTTTGTCATAATAAACATCATTGACTTTTATCCTGGTTGTCGTGGTCACGCCTTCAGGCAGTTATTCTACATGTTACTTACATGTCTAGGGGTCTGATACAACCTCCCAGGTTCCGTTACATCTCAGCCCCTACAACTGAGGCTGCCTCCCGTCAGCTCAGGCCCTCAGTTGTGACAGTAAGCACTGACCTAATGAATCCAGCCGGAGACCAGGATCAAGCGGCCAGGCCGATGCAAGAACTGGCAGCCCGACTTGAACATCAGGAGGCTGCACAGGGCCACATCATCCGCTGTCTCCAGGATCTCTCTACACGGCTGGATGGGATTCAAACGACCCTCCGTGGACCTGGCACGTCCGGTGCGTCCACTACAGTAACACCAGCTGTAACCCCACCCACCTTACCCATTTCCAGTCCACATCTTCATCTTCCAACGCCAGCAAAATTTGATGGATCTCCAAGGTTCTGCAGGGGATTTCTCAATCAATGTGAAATCCACTTTGAGCTTCTACCTGGCAATTTCTTCAGTGACCGTACCAAAATTGCCTATATCATCTCCCTTCTCAGTGGCTCAGCCCTTGACTGGGCATCACCTTTATGGGAGAAGTCTGATCCCCTGCTATCCTCCTATACTGACTTTGTAGCTACATTCAGGCGCATCTTCGACGAGCCAGGCCGGATAACATCTGCTTCATCTGAGATTCTCCGTTTACGCCAGGGAACACGTACTGTGGGACAGTATCTTATACAGTTTAAAATCCTGGCATCCGAACTGGCATGGAACGACGAGGCCCTGTATGCTGCATTCTGGCATGGCTTATCAGAACGCATCAAGGATGAGTTAGCTACCAGAGACTTGCCCTCTAAGTTGGATGAGCTAATTTCTCTTTGCACGAAGGTTGATCTACGTTTCAGAGAGAGAGCAACCGAGCGAGGAAGATCATCTACTCCTAAATCTTCTGCTCCTCCTCCTCGTCAACCATCTCCATCCAAGGATGAGCCTATGCAAATTAGTCGTTCCCGTCTATCTCCCGCTGAGCGCCAAAGACGTCTCTCTGAGTCTCTCTGTCTCTACTGTGCAGCTCCGTCGCACACTATCAATGCCTGTCCCAAACGTCCGGGAAACTCCAGATCCTAGCTCGCCAAGGAGAGGGCCGGCTAGGAGTAATGATCTCCTCTCCATCTCCTCATGACTGTAACCTCCCAGTGTCGCTCCAAATTGCTCAACGTTACAGGAACGTCATTGCCCTCCTTGATTCCGGAGCAGCTGGGAATTTCATAACCGAAGCTTATGTTAAACGGTGGTCCCTACCCACCGAGAGACTGTCCTCGTCCATCTCTTTGACTGCCGTGGATGGCAGCAAGATTTTTGACGCAGTCATTTCCTTAAGGACTCTTCCAGTTCGTCTGAGAGTGGGAGTTCTTCATTCTGAGTATATTTCTTTTTTAGTGATTCCAAGAGCCACACATCCAGTGGTTTTAGGCCTTCCATGGCTCCGTCTCCACAACCCATCAATTGACTGGACGACTACGCAAATACTGGCATGGGGTCCCTCCTGTGCTGAGACTTGTTTAGCCAAAGTTCTTCCTGTTTGTTCTTCCTTCCCCAGGTCATCTGATGTTCCGCCTCCTCCATATCAAGACTTCACGGACGTGTTCAGTAAAGCCTCTGCTGATATCCTTCCTCCTCATAGAGAATGGGACTGCCCAATCGACCTCATTCCAGGGAAGGTTCCACCGCGAGGCCGAACTTATCCGTTGTCTCTGCCTGAGACACACTCCATGGAAGAGTACATCAAAGAGAACCTGGCGAAGGGTTTCATCCGACCATCTTCTTCTCCAGCCGGCGCAGGCTTCTTCTTCGTTAAGAAGAAAGACGGTGGTCTGCGTCCGTGCATCGACTACAGAGGTCTGAACGACATTACCGTCAAGAACCGATACCCTTTACCCCTGATTACCGAGCTCTTTGATAGAGTTAGTGGTGCAACTATTTTCACAAAGCTGGACTTGAGGGGTGCCTACAATCTCATCCGAATCCGTGAGGGTGACGAGTGGAAGACCGCCTTTAACACCCGTGACGGACATTATGAGTACCTCGTCATGCCCTTCGGATTGAGCAACGCTCCAGCAGTCTTCCAGCACTTCGTGAATGAGATTTTCAGGGACATCTTGTACCGCCATGTCGTGGTTTATCTAGACGACATCCTCATCTTTGCTAATAATCTTGAAGATCATCGTTTCTGGGTAAAAGAGGTTCTTTCCCGTCTCCGTGTCAATCACCTCTATTGTAAATTGGAGAAGTGTGTGTTTGAAGTTAAAACCATTCCGTTTCTAGGTTACATTGTGTCCGGTTCCGGACTAGAGATGGATCCTGAGAAACTCCAAGCAATCCAGAATTGGCCTATACCCTTAAGCCTCAAAGGGGTCCAGAGGTTCTTAGGGTTCGCCAATTATTATAGAAAATTTATACGAGACTTTTCCACCATCGTGGCGCCTATCACTGCATTAACCAAGAAAGGTGCTAATCCGTCCAAGTGGTCCGAGGAAGCTACACAGGCCTTTCACCTTCTGAAGCAACGGTTCATCTCTGCACCAGTTCTGAAACAGCCCGACACCGACTCTCCTTTTATCTTAGAGGTAGATGCCTCCTCCGTTGGAGTAGGAGCAGTGTTATCCCAGAGGGCCAAAGATGGACATCTACATCCTTGCAGTTTCTTCTCCCGGAAGTTCTCCCCAGCTGAGCGCAACTATGCCATTGGCGATCAGGAGTTGCTAGCCATCAAGCTCGCTCTGGAGGAGTGGAGATACCTGTTGGAGGGAGCTTCCCACTCAATCACCATACTTACCGACCACAAAAATCTTTTATATCTCAAAGGCGCACAATGTCTGAATCCTCGTCAGGCCAGATGGGCACTTTTCTTCTCTAGGTTTGACTTTAAACTCCAGTTCTGTCCGGGTTCTCAGAATCGTAAGGCCGATGCCCTTTCCCGCTCATGGGAGCAAGAAAATGAGTCCGAGTCTGCAGACAAGCATCCTATTATTAATCCGTTGGCATTCTCCACGGTAGGGATGGACTCTACGCCTCCACCAGGGAAAAGTTTTGTTAAGCCAGTTCTAAGGAAGAAGCTCATGCATTGGGCCCATGCTTCCCGTTTTGCTGGACATACAGGCATTCAGAAAACCCTTGAATTTATTTCTAGGTCCTACTGGTGGCCAACTCTGAAGAAGGACGTTATGGAATTTATTGCCTCCTGCCCAAAGTGTGCCCAACACAAAGTCTCCCGCCAGTCGCCTGCGGGGCAACTGGTTCCATTATCTGTTCCCCGTCGACCTTGGACCCATTTGTCGATGGACTTTGTTTCCGATCTACCTATCTGCAACAAGTTTAATACCATCTGGGTGGTAGTTGACCGGTTCACCAAGATGGCACATTTCATCCCTCTCACCGGTCTTCCGTCAGCTTCCAAGTTGGCTCAAGTGTTTATACAAGAGATCTTCCGACTTCACGGTCTTCCTGAAGAGATCATCTCGGATCGTGGAGTACAATTTGTAGCCAAATTTTGGCGAAGTTTGTGTCAAGCCCTCCAAGTCAAGTTAAAGTTTTCCACGGCTTACCATCCTCAGACCAATGGTCAAACCGAGAGGGTGAATCAGGACTTGGAGGCCTTCCTCCGTATATATGTGTCTTCCTCTCAAGATGACTGGGTTCAACTCCTTCCTTGGGCCGAGTTCAGCCACAACAATCAATACCATTCCTCATCTTCTTCTACACCATTCTTCATTAATTATGGATTCCACCCTAAAGTCCCAGAATTCCAACCGCTTCCCGCAACTTCTGTTCCAGCAGTGGATGTCACCTTGCGTCAGTTTTCAAATAACTGGAGGAACGTCCGCGCAGCCCTGCTTAAAGCCTCATTCAGGTATAAGAAGTTTGCCGATAGGAAGCGTAGAGCGGTTCCTGCTCTCAAGGTGGGTGATCGTGTGTGGCTGTCCACGAAGAATTTGAGGTTGAGAGTTCCCAGCATGAAATTTGCACCTCGCTACATCGGACCCTTCAAGATTTAACAAGTCATCAATCCTGTTGCCTACAGGTTACAGTTACCATCCTTCTTGAAAATACCCAGGACATTTCATGTTTCTTTGTTGAAACCACTGATCCTGAATCGGTTTCATTCCGCACTTCCTCCAGCTCCCAAAGTTCAGACTCAACGGGGAGTCGAGTACGAGGTGGCCAAGATTTTGGACTCACGTTTCCTGTTATGGTCAGTTACAATACCTCATTGACTGGAAGGGCTATGGTCCTGAAGAACGCTCTTGGACCAATGCCTCAGACGTCCATGCTTCTGCCTTGGTCCGAAATTTCCACGCAAAGTTTCCTTTAAAGCCTAAGAAGTGTCCTGGGGCCACTCCTAAAGGGGGGGGTGCTGTCACGATCCGGGTATCTGGACGCCATTACTTACCCTTCAGATGCCTCCTAAGGCTGGCTCAGCGTTCCAGGACCGGATCCCGCTGTTCCTGAGTTTCCACATGCAGAATGTCAGAGTGGTGATTTCATCAGCCGCGGCCTCCGCTGTGCCCGCGTGGTTTAATGTGCGCTTGTCAGTCTGGCGTCTCCTGTCTCCTGTGGCCGGCGTCGCCATTACTGTTTCAATTCTCACATGGATTACAAACCAAACTTCCCTCCAAGTGTCTGCATGGGCGCAGCCATCTTGGATTTTGTCATCTGATTATTTACACCAATCTGCTGTCTGTATTGTTGATTTGCATAATTGCCTAGCCAACCCCTTCCTTGCTGCAGGTATAAGTATGCTGTGCCTGAGCAAGGAAGGCGTCAGTGCTTTGGTTGTCTAACCTAGTTCCAGTTTGTCTCTCTCCTGTGGTTGTCTTCCAGGTTCCAGCTCCTGTCTCCAGACTTCTGCTATAGAGACCCGCACCAGCATTCCATCTGCGGTGTAGCCTGACTCTCCGATCCATTCTGGACTCACCTGTTTCCAGCTACAACAATCACCTGCTTCCAGCCCAGCTTCCAGCAGTGTACAGCTTCTCTTAAAGGGCCGGTGTCCTTTCTGCAGTTTACCACTCTCCACCGGTATTATTATTTCACCGCTCTCAAACAATCACCTGCTTCCAGCCCAGCTTCCAGCAGTGTATAGCTTCTCTTAAAGGGCCGGTGTCCTTTTCTGCAGTTTACCACTCTCCACCGGTATTATTATTTCACCGCTCTCAAACTCCAAACTTCATTATTATTTCATCGCTCTCAAGTTCGTTTATTATTTAACTGGTTCCAGCCAGTATCCACTCCGTACCAACAACAGTCTGGTTCCAGCCAGTATCCACAGCAGCCGTTTTACCTTCAGCAGCCCAGCCTTTCCTGGAACATCAGCTGGTACGATCCTGGGTTCTCTCCATTGCTACAGTCAGGCCTGGTAAGGACTTTCCAACTAGAAGATTATAAGAACTGTCTCACACTACCAGTGCCTGTGGCCCTTGCCACCCTGTAGTACCCAGGAATTGTATTTATCCTCTGTTGACTTTTATGTTTCCTTTTACTGCTGCTGTGTTACGGAGTTTGTCATAATAAACATCATTGACTTTTATCCTGGTTGTCGTGGTCACGCCTTCGGGCAGTTATTCTACATGTTACTTACATGTCTAGGGGTCTGATACAACCTCCCAGGTTCCGTTACATCTCAGCCCCTACAACTGAGGCTGCCTCCCGTCAGCTCAGGCCCTCAGTTGTGACATTGGTCTTTTAACTGGTTAGAAAGACCTCTTCGGTACTGGTGTCTCAGGGCTGGGTCATTCCACTGGGTATCATGGGCCAACCTCCGAAACTCCGTACAATAAACCTCAACTGGCCTTCGCCTTGCTTAAGGATCGAAATCTGAGCCTCGGCTGAGGCCGTCTTGTCAGGGTCATCATACAACATGCCCAGTGCCATAAAAAAAAAGCATCAACACTTTTAAGCGACGGACAGTCAGGCTGCAACCCATATGCCCAGACCTGTGGGTCTCCTTGTAGCAAGGAAATCACTATGCCCACCCGCTGAATCTCCGACCCAGCAGACTGAGGCCTAAGCTGGAAATATAGCTTGCAGCTCTCCTTGAAACAAAAGAACTGCGAGCGATCTCCAGAAAAACGATCCGGGAGATTTACTTTCGGCTCCTTAACCCCTGAAGGTACTGCTGCTGCGGGAGCTCCGCCAGCGGCCTGTGAGGTGTGCATTTTAATGGACAAATCATTAAATTGTCGAGTCAGGACCTGCACCTGATCGACCACCTGTTGCAAAGTATTTTGAGGGGTATGCTCCATATTCCCACAAAATTTCAACAGGAGTGTTGGGCTGCTGAATATGTTATGCAAACCAGTGCCAGCAGGAATGTACTGGTGTCTAAACGGTGAGGGATGCAAAACAAATGAACTCACAGACAGACTGGGGAATATGACATTACATACACAGAAGGTGATAGGGTAACAAAATAAACACAAAAGTGAACAGAGAAGCCCAAAGGCTAAGAAACTGGGTGTCTCCCTAGTATTAGGAATGCTCAGATGGAAAGAAGCGAGATGTAGTGATTTAATACGTAGAGAACCCGAAATGCTGTTGCTAAGGGCAACAGCAAAACCCTAAAGGGTTACCAACGGGTGTGGCAGTAAACTCCTTGGTCAGAGATGGAATAATAGACACAAGGAGAGTCTCCACAATCCTAGTCCTCACTTGCAGTGCACTGGTTCAGCTTACTGCCACTAAACTGACACCTGAGCACCTTGCACAGTGAGAAAGGATTTTGGCAGGCAAGTCTGAGAATACAGCCGCAAACTTGCTAGGTTCACAGAGTAGCAAAAGAACCCCAGCAAGTTAAACGACTGACTCCAGTCTTACTGCTAGGTCTGGATTGGCAGAGTGTAATACCAAATCCCAAGGCCTATTTGCAGTAAGCAACAAACAAATACAAAGTTTACACAGTACTAGCTAGCTTTCAGGAACTGACTAACCAACAAAGATTCAGCAGCATCTGCCTAACCTGAGAAGAGGGTTTATATAGCAGGTGCTGTCCACGCCCCACTCAGACCTCACAGACTGTGAGCACAAAAACCAGCACCGGATCCCCTGCCGTGCACAGAGCCTGTAACCACTGCACAGCAAAAGACCCGAACCGGAGTATCAGCTACGCTCAGGTTACTCCGCTAGCACTTGTCTCCCGGTTGCCATGACGACGTGGCAGCACAGAGCAGGAGACCCTAACAGTAGCCCGCTTAGATGACCCCTTGACGTGATAGTGACTTGTTGCAGTTTTATGTCTAACCAAGGAGTGACTGCATTGCTGCAACCGGGTAGACAAATTATCCGCCCAAGGCGGATTTACCATAGTGACAATATGTGGCTGCAATTGCACAGGAGGTCCAATAGGGAGCGTAAGGCGTGTCACAAGCTTTTTGAGCATAGTTGAGAATGCCGCTCAAGGTGGCTCCTGAGATGTATGGCACATGGACCAGGAGATGTATGGCACATAGTACACAGACCATCATACTAAACTTCCTCAGGAAAATCCTTGGCACATGCGCTGCAGGATGCAGGAGCGTCCTTAGATTTCCTGCCCTTTGTGTTAGACATTATTAGTGAATGCAACCGCAGAGCGTATTAGTACGATACAGCCAGACAGAGTACAGTACCTGCGAATAAATTCCCTAGTATGCGACCGCGTACACAGTACACAAACACCAGTGAATAAGTTTTGTATTATGCGACTGAGCCCGCAGTACACAACACCAGCGAATAAATCCGGTATTAGGTGACTGAGTACACAGTAGAATACACTTTAATCGGTAAATACTGTGAAGCACTATATATGGACCCTGATGCACCTAGGGGGTAATTCAGAGTTGATCGCAGCAGCAAATTTGTTAGCAATTGGGCAAAACCGTGTGCACTGCAGGGGGGCAAATATAACATGTGCAGAGATAGTTAGATTTGGGTGAGGTGTGTTCAAACTGAAATCTAAATTGCAGTGTAAAAATAAAGCAGCCAGTATTTACCCTGCACAGAAACAAAATAACCCACCCAAATCTAACTCTCTCTGCAAATGTTATACTGTATCTGCCACACCTGCAGTGCACATGGGTGGTCATTCCAAGTTGTTCGCTCGTTGCCGATTTTCACTATGCTGCGATTTGTTGCTAAATGCGCATGTGCATGGTACGCAGCATACATGCGCTAAGTTATTTAACTAAAAATTAAGCAGTTTTGCTGTTATTCGTGCGGCGCTTTTCAGTCGCACTGCTGATCAGTAAATGATTGACAGGAAAGGGGCGTTTCTGGGTGGTAACTGAGCGTTTTTCGGGAGTGTGCTAAAAAACGCAGGCATGTCAGGGAAAAACACGGGAGTGGCTGGAGAAACGGGGGAGTGGCTGGCCGAATGCAGGGCGTGTTTGTGACGTCAAACCAGGAACTAAACGGACTGAGCTGATTGCAATCTAGGAGTAGGTGTGGAGCTACTCAGAAACTGCAAGAAAATATTTAGTAGCAACTCTGCTAATCTTTCGTTCGCTATTCTGCTATGCTAAGATACTGTTCTCACAGCCCTCTTTTCTTGCACTTCAATTACAGCTCTTTCCTACTCAGTGACATATGTTATTTGCATTTCCTCTTGCTCGTGAGTGTTCATCTCTTCCAACGGCTGCCCTCCCCCAGCAGTGTACCGCTTACTCCTTTGCTTCCTTACATCTCAGCTGTATTGTGTACTAAGAACTGTGGTGCTAATTGTTACCCGTGATCTGTTTTAGTTTTCTGTGATGTTAAGTTCTGTATACCCTGTATTGTTCTAATGTGTGCTGTAAAGGCCTAATTCAGACCTGATCGTAGCCCTGCAAAATTTTGCAGGGCTGCGATCAGGCCCACTGACATGTGGGGGGACTCCCAGCACAGCCTGCCGCCGAGCGTACTCAGGCGCTCCCATTCACTTTGAATGGGGAACGTGTGTGTCTACGACGCAATCGTGCCCCGTTCGCTCACGGCGGTCCGCCTCGCCGGGCGTGACTAGGCACAGACGGAGCCACGATTAGCGTGGCTCCATCTGTAGACTAATCTTTTGAATTTCTGTAAATTCTCTCTAAAGGTGTGTACACATGGAGCTATATGGCTCAGCGATGTTGACTATATAGTCAAAATCAATAAGAAAGTAAGTGCATATCGCTCCACGTGTACACAGCAAGCGATAGCGATGCACATCCCCGCCAGGTCGCTGTCGCTATGAAAAATAGACTGTGCAGTCAAGTCAATTTCGACTATGTCGCTGGAAAAGTGAAAACATCCCCCTATTTAAATGAGTTAGTCAAAATCGCCCATAGCCAAAATCGCTGGTAAAGTTAGTCAAAATCTCCAACTCCCAGTTCAAGGTAAATTGCTTAGTCAAAATCGCTCCTTGTGTACGGACCTTAACTCATGCAAGAGCAAGCAGCACTTCTCTGTGACTTCCCTAGTAAAGCAGATGGTGGCTTGGGGATACATACACATCCATAACACATTGGGGTAATATCAAGTAGAGTTAGGGTGTTAGGTGTTATACTATTCGCCCCGATGCAGTTTTGGATGGTAAAAACGGACAGACATCGCGATTAATGACCGATGGTCATTAATCGCAGTATCCAATTAGATGCCCTTTTTATCACCCAAAATTGGACCTGCAATCACATGATAACATGCCCGATCCCATGTGTTAACGCAGCTCCGGTGGCTGCTTATCAGGGATTATGCTTTGGGCGAGGCATAATCCCCAATAAGTGCAGGTATCAGAGCTAATAGTATCGACCCCAGCGAGCCTATCATGAGAGGTAAAGTACCGCTGCTAATAGGATACCGCCCTTAGGGTTAAAGAGCACCTTCTTTTGTAAAATCATTATCACTCTACTATGCTCAATGGAATGCAAACAAAGGATCAAATATTTTTTTACAACAATGTTTGCTAACAGACAGCATGATCATTAGTCAAAAGTTCTGTATGAAGACTATTATTAAGATCAATAGTGTAAAGTTTACATATCCTAGCAGAATTTGTGATTTTCTGGCCATTTGTCAGAGAATATCAATGATAACTCACAAACTTTTCTTTCACTCATGGTTGGTGGTTAGGTAAAGCCATTTATTGTCAAACAACTGTGTTTACTCTTTCATAATGACAACAGAAACTTCCCAAATGACCCTGATCAAAAGTTTACATACCCCAGTTCTTAATACCGTGTATTGCCCCCTTTAACATCAATGACAGCATGAAGTCTTTTGTGGTAGTTGTGGATGAGGCTCTATATTTTCTCAGATGGTAAAGCTGCCCATTCTTCTGGGCAAAAAGCCTCCAGTTCCTGTAAATTCTTGGGCTGTCTTGCATGAACTGCACGTTTGAGATATCCCCAGAGTGGCTCAATGATCTTGAGGACAGGAGACTGAGATGGCCACTCCAGAACCTTCACTTTATTCTGCTGTAGCCAATGAGAGGTCGACTTGGCCTTGTATTTTAGATCATTGTCACGTTGGAACATCCAAGTACGTCCCATGCGCAGCTTTCGGGCTGATGAGTGCAAATTTTCCTCCAATATTTTCTGATAACATGCTGCATTCATCTTGCCATCAATTTTGACCAAATTTCCAGTGCCTTTGTAGCTCACACATCCCCAAAACATCAGCAATCCACCTCCGTGTTTCACAGTAGGAATGGTGTACGTTTCATCATAGGCCTTGTTGACTCCTCTCCAAATGTAACGTTTATGGTTGTGGCCAAAGAGTTCAATTTTGGTCTCATCACTCCAAATGACTTTGTTCCAGAAGTTTTGAGGCTTGTCTCTGTGCTGTTTGGAGTATTGTAAGCGGGATGCTTTGCGTAGTAATGGCTTTCTTCTGGCGACTCGACCATGCAGCCCATTTTTCTTCAAATGCCTCCTTATTGTGCATCTTGAAACAACCACACCACTTTTTTTCCCGAGTCCTGTATTTCAGCTGAAGTTATTTGTGGATTTTTCTTTGAATCCCGAACAATTTTCCTGGCAGTTGTGGCTGAAATATTTGTGGGTCTACCTGACCGTGATTTGGTTTCCACAGAATCCCTCATTTTCCACTTCTTAATTATAGTTTGAATACTGCTGATTAGCATTCTCAATTGCTTGGATATCTTTTTATATCCCTTTCCTGTTTTATACAGTTCAATTACCTTTTCCCGCAGATCCTTTGACAATTCTTTTGCTTTCCCCATGATTTAGAATCCAGACACATCAGTGCAGCACTGGATGAAAGATGCAAGGGTCTTTCAGGAGTCCAGAAACTCACTGACCTTTTATACACACACACTGATTACAAGCAAACAGATCACAGGTGAGGATGGTTACCTTTAGTAGCCATTCAAACCCGTTTGTGTCAACTTGTGTGCATGTTATCAGGCCAAAATATCCAGGGTATGTAAACTTATGATCAGGGTCATTTGGGTAGTTTCTGTTGTCATTATGATTAAAAAGAGTAAACACAGTTGTTTGACAATAAATGGCTTCACCCAACCACTAACCATGAGTGAAAGAAAAGTTTGTGAGTTATCATTCATATTCTCTGACAAATGGCCAGAAATCACAAATTCTGCTAGGGTATGTAAACTTATGAGCACAACTGTATACACTGCTCAAAAAAATAAAGGGAACACTTAAACAACACAATGTAACTCCAAGTCAATCACACTTCTGTGAAATAAAACTGTCCACTTTGGAAGCAACACAGACTGACAATCAATTTCACATGCTGTTGTGCAAATGGAATAGACAACAGGTGGAAATTATAGGCAATTAGCAAGACACCCCCAATAAAGGAGTTGTTCTGCAGGTGGTGACCACAGACCACTTCTCAGCTCCTATGCTTTCTGGCTGATGTTTTGGTAACTTTTGAAAGCTGGCGGTGCTTTCACTCTAGTGGTAGCATGAGACGGAGTCTACAACCCACACAAGTGGCTCAGGTAATGCAGCTCATCCAGGATGGCACATCAATGCGAGCTGTGGCAAGAAGGTTTGCTGTGTCTGTCAGCGTAGTGTCCAGAGCATGGAGACGCTACCAGGAGACAGGCCAGTACATCAGGAGACATGGAGGAGGCCGGAGGAGAGCAACAACCCAGTAGCAGGACCGCTACCTCCACCTTTGTGCAAGGAGGAACAGGAGAAGCACTGCCAGAGCCCTGCAAAATGACCTCCAGCAAGCCACAAATGTGCATGTGTCTACTCAAACGATCAGAAACAGACTCCATGAGGGTGGTATGAGGGCCCGACGTCCACAGGTGGCGGTTGTGCTTACAGCCCAACACCGTGCAGGACGTTTGGCATTTGCCAGAGAACACCAAGATTGGCAAATTCGCGACTGGCGCACTGAGCTCTTCACAGATGAAAGCAGGTTCTCACTGAGCACATGTGACAGACGTGACAGAGTCTGGAGTCGCCAAGGAGAACGTTCTGCTGCCTGCAACATCCTCCAGCATGACCGGTTTGGCAGTGGGTCAGTAATGGTGTGGGGTGGCATTTCTTTGGGGGGCCGCATAGCCCTCCATGTGCTCGCCAGAGGTAGCCGGACTGCCATTAGGTACCGAGATGAGATCCTCAGACCCCTCGTTAGACATATGCTGGTGCGGTTGGCCCTGCGTTCCACCTAATGCAGGACAATGCTAGACCTCATGTGGCTGGAGTGTGTCAGCAGTTCCTGCAAGACGAAGGCATTGATGCTATGGACTGGGCCGCCCGTTCCCCAGACCTGAATCCAATTGAGCACATCTGGGACATCATGTCTCGCTCCATCCACCAACGCCACGTTGCACCACAGACTGTCCAGGAGTTGGCGGATGCTTTAGTCCAGGTCTGGGAGGAGATCCCTCAGGAGACCATCCGCCACCTCATCAGGAGCATGCCCAGGCGTTTTAGGGAGGTCATACAGGCACGTGGAGGCCACACACACTACTGAGCCTCATTTTGACTTGTTTTAAGGACATTACATCAAAGTAGGATCAGCCTGTAGTGTGTTTTTCCACTTTAATTTTGAGTGTGACTCCAAATCCAGACCTCCATGGGTTAATAAATGTGATTTCCATTGATAATTTTTGTGTGATTTTGTTGTCAGCACATTCAACTATGTAAAGAACAAAGTATTTAATAAGAATATTTCATTCATTCAGATCTAGGATGTGTTATTTTAGTGTTCCCTTTATTTTTTTGAGCAGTGTGTGTGTATATATATATATATATATATATATATATATATATATATTACACACCTAAGTGCTTTTAAGTATTACAATATATGCTTTTTGCAGTACATCTGAGTCAAAGCCTTTGAAAATACACAAGCACTGCAAGCTCTGTATATTAGCAGCAGGATGGTAATCATGGCTCATTTCAAAGAACTACTGAGCACTGACTGGTGCGGTTTGCTTGAGGTTTGTGCTGCATTTCATTTAGGGCACAGCTAGGACTGTTTGCAGATGACTCAGTATTGGAAATTCTGTCATATTAAGCAACTGTCTGATTCTTAATGAGCCCAAGCTACTTGGTCATATTTATAAGATCCCACTGACGTCTGTAATTACAATGAAGCAATGTAAGAATATTAACTTAGGAACTAGTGATGTGCCGACAATGCCTTGTCTAAGGTAATTATATATATAGAATTTCCTTAAATACATGATTCATCAAATAAAATCAGCAATAACAAAGTATGGTGTCTATTTATCATTATGCGGCGATAGAAAAGATGTAACAAGAAATCATTATAAAGATCAGAACCTCTGCGATACAGTGTTGCAACAGCAATTCCGCCACTGCTTGTAACCCATCACCAGCCAGTCTTGGAGACTTCTGTGTATGCGTAAACCTACTTGCTGTCTGACATATCCTTAGTGAAAGTGGAAGCCTGGTCTTGGGCTTTGAATTTCACTATAGTGGAAATTAATTATATGAATTTTTTCTAAGTAAAAAAAATGTTAAAACATAAAAAAAATACTTTTACTTACAGTAAAAAAGCTTTACTTAATTAAAGCTTTTTTCTTTACCACCCTCCACTATCACCATCCTAAAATGGCGATGAGACGATTGTAACAATACATAGTATTTGGCGATAGTAACTTCCATTGATATTAATTAACCATTTTAGTACTAAAGGTGATTGGGGCGTGTCTAGAGCATATAAGTACTTAAAAAATGCTTAGGATTAGTCACACAATATATATTTTCTGGTGATCATATGTTGAGACAGGCGCATCTAGAGAGGAGGAGCCCCGTGCGCAGGCTCTATCTGGACCCCCTCTAGATGGAGCCTGCACACGGCAGAGTCTACAGCACATGCGCAAATATCCAGGAAAATGGCGCAGCGGCCATTTTCCCAGTTATTTTCCTGCTGCGCTGCTGCTGCACCATGGGACTCCGGAGGCACCACACACACTGCACCCATTATAAATACACCAGTGTGTTGCGCTACATGCAAATAACCATGAACACACAGCAGGTGGAACCTTAAAGTATATGGGCTACAGCAGCTGAAGTCCACACTCAGAATGAGAATTTGACGCTACAATGGACATATACTCCCCAAAACGAGTCAACTATAACTTCCTACATAGCCAGATTAAGGGGAAAGTGCACCGCATACTGACATAACTAGCTTTCCCTCTTGTGCAGCAGCAGAACCAGGCAGCCAGAATGCATGCAGGCAAAGACACAGGAGTGTCAGGTTGTATGAGCTCTGACCAGAGGAGTGATAGGAGGGGGAGAGAACTATAAGTCTGGTTGTCTGGTTCCTGTGAAATCTGTTATATAATGAGGGTACAGAGAGAGCGTGATTGCCGCCCTAACACTAATTTCCTGTCTACCTGTCCACTACTAATGCCTCTGTATACCAGAGAAGAGGCACATCATACAGGGAGATAGGAGACTGCTGTCAACCCCGCACCCCATCCACCTCTGCACAAAGTACACATTAGGGAAAATTTTATGAATTGAGTATTGTCTGAATTGGCAATTGTCACCTTTTAGTCACAAGACTTTCAGCGATATATTTTTTAAATACAAAACCTAGCTGATTTTGCCATTGAAAACAATTATAAGTGCCACTCTAAATCTTGCAAGTACAATCACCAAAAATGGGAGTTTTGGACAAATCATGGGGTTCATTGCAATTTGCCCATCTTCTCAAGCTTGTTCAACAAACATGACAATAAATCCCATACCTCCCAGCATCCAGGGTTATGGAGTAGGTACTCCTGCTCATGGCAAAGCCCGAAAGGGCCGTGTGGCCTTCGCAAAAGGGGGCGTGGCTTGATGGGAATGTTGTGGTTGCAAGCCACACCTCCCATGTCAATCACTGTGGGGGCATGCCCCAGTTTCTCCTAAGTAGAGCAGCAAGTTACAGGGGCCCTCCAAATCTCCCCCTCCCCCCGCCCCCCATTGCATACACTGCGGCCCGCAGCTGGGACAACGGGACAGTGCCAAAAAAATTGGACTGTCCCGCAAAAATTGGGACAGTTGGGAGATATGGAGTCCAGTGTACTTTAATGGGCTTCACAGCCACCAGGTCTCAATCAAATAGATCAGCTTGAGGGTGTTGTGGAGCGGGAGATTCATAGCATATAAATCTGCAGCAAATACACAATGCTGTCAGGTCAGCATGGACCAGAATCGCTAAGTAATGTTTCCAGTACCTTGCTGACACCATGGGGTCTATTCATGAAGCAATGAAAAGTGTGGAAAAGTGAGCCAGTGGAGAAGTTGCCCATGGAAACCAATCAGCACTGAAGTAACATTTATAATTTGCATACTACACAATTGTACGGAGCAGCTGATTGGTTGCCATGGGCAACTTCTCCACAGGCTCACTTCTCCACACTTTTCACTGCTTCATGAATAGACCCCAATGTCACTTAGAATTCAGCGTGTTCAGGGTCAAAGGGGGGTCCTATTCAGTAACAGAAAACTATACTTAACAAAGTGGCCATGAAGTATACAATCTAGTGGTAAAAGTGCAAAGGAACAAACTGTGGCTCAGAATGGAGATTCTACCAGGGTGGTTCAATAAGTAAAATAACAAGACCTCTCACATATGTTATGTTCTTTATTAATTATTCTAATTTCCCACCAGGCCAGAGCAGGTAGACCACTGCTTCCCCTCACCATTAGACTGCACCTCATGTTAGTCATAACGTCCCAACATCAGCTGTAAGATGGCAGTACTGGCGGAAACATGGTTGAACATTGAGGTGCGTACAGGGCCGGCAACAGAAATCTCTGGGCCTGGTACACTGACATCTCTGGGGACGGACACACACACACACACACACACACACACACACACACACACACACACACACACACACACACACACACACACCCACCACCACCACCACCACCACCACCACCACCACCACCACCACACATACACATCCCCTGCTTGCATGTGCCAATACATGTATCACCAAATATAAGTCATTCAAATACTTTAATTATGCAGTACAAGTACAAAAGAATTCAAACAACAAGCTGTGTCAATATCCAACGTTTCAGTCCTGGCAAACATTTATCAACAACATAAAACAATCATCAAAACCATACCTTATATACCAGATCTCTATCAATGTAAAGTGAACAGACATCGTGCCCCGCCGGGCCCTGGGGATGCGAGATCACTGACGTATATGACATGTGTCACTACATTACAATCTTACCGGGGTAAGGGGTTCATGATGCAATGCCATGGACATAGCAGGATGGTATTGGGATTCCAGCACTTGGGATCCCAGTGGTCCGAAGACCAACAACAGTATCCTGATGTGCAGAATCCTGACAGCTGCTAAGTATTCCAACACTTCCCTTCTACCCCCTTAACCCTAACCCTACCTACCCACAGCCTAACCCTAACCCTCTCCCCCCTCCCGCAGCCTAACCCTAACCCTCCCTCCTTAGTGCCTAACCCTCCCTTTTTATTGCCTAACTGTAACCCTCCTTTCCTTCAGCCTAACCCTAACCCTCCCATTAGTGACTAAACCTAACCTTCCCCCAGTCCCGTAGACTAACCTTCACCCTCCCTGGCCAACTTACAATGTCGGGATCCCAGAATCGATCTTTTGACCAGTGTCAGAATTCCGGCGTCGTAGTGCACAAAAACATATAAATAACAATGGCCCTCATTCCGAGTTGTTCGCTCGCAAGGCGATTTTAGCAGAGTTACACACGCTAAGCCGCCGCCTACTGGGAGTGAATCTTAGCTTCTTAAAATTGCGAACGATGTATTCGCAATATTGCGATTACAAACTACTTAGCAGTTTCTGAGTAGCTTCAGACTTACTCGGCATCTGCGATCAGTTCAGTGCTTGTCGTTCCTGGTTTGACGTCACAAACACACCCAGCATTCGCCCAGACACTCCTCCGTTTCTCCAGCCACTCCCGCGTTTTTTCCGGAAACGGTAGCGTTTTTATCCACACGCCCATAAAACGCCGTGTTTCCGCCCAGTAACACCCATTTCCTGTCAATCACACTACGATCGCCGGAGCGAAGAAAAAGCCGTGAGTAAAAATACTATCTTCATAGCAAAATTACTTGGCGCAGTCGCAGTGCGAACATTGCGCATGCGTACTAAGCAGAAAAACGCTGCGATGCGAAGAAAAATACCGAGCGAACGACTCGGAATGAGGGCCAATGTACAACAACGTACCTTAAAATCAACAAATGACATACATTTGATAGCAGTGAAAACGTGACACAAATTTTTTTAATGAACTGTAATAAAAAAAATAAGATTTTACTTACCGATAAATCTATTTCTCGTAGTCCGTAGTGGATGCTGGGGACTCCGTAAGGACCATGGGGATATAGCGGCTCCGCAGGAGACAGGGCACAATAATAAAAGCTTTAGGATCAGGTGGTGTGCACTGGCTCCTCCCCCTATGACCCTCCTCCAAGCCTCAGTTAGGATACTGTGCCCGGACGAGCGTGCATAATAAGGAAGGATATTGAATCCCGGGTAAGACTCATACCAGCCACACCAATTACACCGTACAACCTGTGATCTGAACCCAGTTAACAGTATGATAACAACGAAGGAGCCTCTGACAAGATGGCTCACAACAAGAATAACCCGATTTTTGTAACAATAACTATGTACAAGTATTGCAGACAATCCGCACTTGGGATGGGCGCCCAGCATCCACTACGGACTACGAGAAATAGATTTATCGGTAAGTAAAATCTTATTTTCTCTGACGTCCTAGTGGATGCTGGGGACTCCGTAAGGACCATGGGGATTATACCAAAGCTCCCAAACGGGCGGGAGAGTGCGGATGACCCTGCAGCACCGAATGAGAGACTCCATGTCCTCCTCAGCCAGGGTATCAAATTTGTAGAATTTAGCAAACGTGTTTGCCCCTGACCAAGTAACTGCTCGGCAAAGTTGTAAAGCCGAGACCCCTCGGGCAGTCGCCCAAGATGAGCCCCCTTCCTTTTGGAATGGGCTTTTACAGATTTTGGCTGTGGCAGGCCTGCCACAGAATGTGTAAACTGAATTGTATTACAAATCCAGCGAGCAATCGTCTGCTTAGAAGCAGGAGCACCCATCTTGTTGGGTGCATACAGGCTAAACAGCGAGTCAGATTTTCTGACTCCAGCCGTCCTGGAAACATATTTTTCAGGGCCCTGACAACGTCAAATAACTTGGAGTCCTCCAAGTCCCTAGTACCCGCAGGTACCACAATAGGTTGGTTCATGTGAAAAACAGAAAACACCTTAAGGAGAAATTAAGGACGAGTCCTCAATTCTGCCCTGTCAGAATGAAAAATTAAGTAAGGGCTTTATATATGATAAAGCCGCCAATTCTGACACACGCCTGGCTGAAGCCAGGGCTAATAGCATCGTCACCTTCCATGTGAGATATTTTAAGTCCACAGTGGTGAGTGGTTCAAACCAATGTGACTTTAGGAAACTCAAAACAACATTGAGATCCCAAGGTGCCACTGGGGCACAAAATGAGGCTGTATATGCAGTACCCCTTTTACAAACATCTGAACGTCAGGCACTAAAGCCAGTTCTTTCTGGAAGAAATTCGACAGGGCCGAAATTTGAACCTTAATGGACCCTAATTTTAGGCCCATAGACAGTCCTGTTTTCAGGAAATGTAGGAAACGACCCAGTTGGAACTCCTCTGTAGGGGCCTTCTTGGCCTCACACCACGCAACATATCTTCACCAAATGCGGTGAAAATGTTTTGCGGTTACATCCTTCCTGTCTTTGACCAGGGTAGGGATGACTTCATCTGGAATGCCCTTTCAGGATCCGGCGTTCAACCGCCATGCCGTCAAACGCGGTCGCGGTAAGTCTTGGAACAGACAAGGCCCCCCTGTTCTTAAAGGTAGAGGCCACGGGTCTTCCGTGAACATGAAGTTTCGGGTACCAAGTCCTTCTTGGCCAATCCGGAACCACGAGTATCGTTCTTACTCATCTCCCTCTCATGATTCTCAGTACTTTTGGTATGAGAGGCATAGGAGGGAACACATACTCTGACTGGTACACCCACAGTGTTACCAGAGCGTCCACCGCTATTGCCTGAGGGTCCCTTGACCTGGCGCAATATCTGTCTAGTTTTTTGTTCAGGCGGGACGCCATCATGTCCACCTTTGGTTTTTCCCAACGGTTTACAATCATGTGGAAGACTTCCCGATGAAGTCCCCACTCTCCCGGGTAGAGGTCATGCCTGCTGAGGAAGTCTGCTTCCCAGTTTTCCACTCCCGGAATGAACACTGCTGAGAGTGTTATCACATGACTTTTCGCCCAGCGAAGAATCCTTGTAGTTTCTGCCATTTCCCTCCTGCTTCTTGTGCCGCCCTGTTTACGTGGGCGACTGCCGTGATGTTGTCCCACTGGATCAATACCGGCTGACCTTGAAGCAGAGGTCTTGCTAAGTTTAGAGCATTGTAAATTGCCCTTAGCTCCAGTATATTTATGTGGAGAGAAGTCTCCAGACTTGATCACACTCTCTGGAAATTTTTTCCTTGTGTGACTGCTCCCCAGCCACTCAGGCTGGCATCCGTGGTCACCAGGACCCACTCCTGAATGCCGAATCTGCGGCCCTTTCATAGATGAGCACTCTGCAGCCACCGCAGAAGAAACACCCTTGTCCTTGGAGACAGGGTTATCCGCTGATGCATCTGAAGATGCGATCCGGACCATTTTTCCAGCAGATCCCACGGAAAGGTTCTTGCGTGAAATCTACCGAATGGGATCGCTTTGTAAGAAACCACCATTTTTCACAGGATCCTTGTGCAATGATGCACTGATACTTTTCCTGGTTTTAGGAGGTTCCTGACTAGCTCGGATAACTCCCTGGCTTTCTTCTCCGGGAGAAAACATCCTTTTCTGGACTGTGTCCAGAATCATCCCTAGGAACAGTAGACGTGTCGTCGGAAAAAACTGCGATTTTGGAATATTTAGAATCCACTCGTGCTGTCGTAGAACTACTTAAGATAGTGCTACTCCGACCTCCAACTGTTCTCTGGACCTTGCCTTTATCAGGAAAGCGTCCATATTTCTTTTAAGAAGAATCATCATTTCGGCCATTACCTTGGTAAAGACCCGGGGTGCCGTGGACAATCCAAACGGCAGCGTCTGAACCGATAGTGACAGTTCTGTACCACGAACCTGAGGTACCCTTGGTGAGAAGGCAAATTTGGACATGTAGGTAAGCGTCCCTGATATCCAGTGACACCATATCGTCCCCTTCTTCCTGGTTCGCTATCACTACTCTGAGTGACTCCATCTTGATTTGAACGCTTGTATGTAAGTGTTCAAATATTTCAGATCTCACCGAGCCGTCTGGCTTCAGTACCACAATATAGTGTGGAATAATACCCCTTCCCTTGTTGTAGAAGGGGTACTTTGATTATCACCTGCTGGGAATACAGCCTGTGAATTGTTCCCAATACTGCCTCCCTGTCGGAGGGAGACGTTGGTAAAGCAGACTTCAGGAACTTGTGAGGGGGAGACGTCTCGAATTTCCAATGTACACCTGGGATACTACGTGTAGGATCCAGGAGTCCACTTGTGAGTGAGCCCCCTGCGTGCTGAAACTCTTGAGATGACCCCCTACCGCACCTGAGTCCGCTTGTACTGCCCCAGCGTCATGCTGCGGACTTGGCAGAAGCTGTGGAGGGCTTCTGTTCCTGGGAGTGGGCTGCCTGCTGCAGTCTTCTTCCCTTTCCTCTACCCCTGGGCAGATATGACTGGCCCTTTTGCCCGCCTGCCCTTATGGGGACGAAAGGACTGAGACTGAAAAGACTGTGTCCTTTTCTGCTGAGATGTGACTTGGGGTAACAAAAGGTGGATTTTTCAGCTGTTGCCATGGCCACCAGGTCCGATGGACCGCCCCTTTATACGGCAATACTTCCATGTGCCGTCTGGAATCTGCATCACCTGACCACTGTCGTGTCTTCGTCTGGCAGATATGGACATCACATTTACTCTTGATGCCAGAATGCAAATATCCCTCTGCGCATCTCGCATATATAGAAATGCATCTATAGTCAATAAAATCTTGTCCCTGTCAAGGGTATCAATATTTTCAGTCAGGAAATCCGACCAAGCCCCCTCAGCGCTGCACATCCAGGCTGAGGCGATTGCTGGTCGTAGTATAACACCAGTATGTGTGTATATACTTTTAGGATATTTTTCAGCTTCCTATCAGCTGGCTCCTTGAGGGCTGCCGTATCTGGAGACGGTAACGCCCCTTGTTTTTATAAGCGTGTGAGCGCCTTATCCACCCTAAGGTGTGTTTCCCAACTCGCCCTAACTTCTGGCGGGAAAGGGTATACCGCCAATAATTTTCTATCGGAGGAAACCCACGTATCATCACACACTTCATTTAATTTATCTGATTCAGGAAAAACTACAAGTAGTTTATTCACACCCTACATAATACCCTTATTTGTGGTACTTGTAGTATCAGAAATATGTAACACCTCCTTCATTGCCCTTAACATGAAACGTGTGGCCCTAAAGGAAAATACGTTTGTTTATTCACCGTCGACACTGGAGTCAGTGTCCGTGTCTGTGTCAACCGACTGAGGTAAATGGGCGTTTTTACAAGCCCCTGACGGTGTCTGAGACGCCTGGACAGGTACTAATTTGTTTGCCGGCCGTCTCATGTCGTCAACCGACCTTGCAGCGTGTTGACATTATCACGTAATTCCTAAATAAGCCATCCATTCCAGTGTCGACTCCCTAGAGAGTGACATCACCAATACAGGCAATTTGCTCTGCCTCCTCACCAACATCGTCCTCCTACATGTCGACACACACGTACCGACACACAGCACACACACAGGGAATGCTCTGATAGAGGACAGGACCCCACTAGCCCTTTGGGGAGACAGAGGGAGAGTTTGCCAGCACACACCAAAAACGCTATAATTATACAGGGACAACCCCTTATACAAGTGTTTTCCCTTATAGCATTTTTATATATGTAATCATATCGCCAAATAAGTGCCCCCCCTCTCTGTTTTAACCCTGTTTCTGTAGTGCAGTGCAGGGGAGAGCCTGGGAGCCTTCCTCACAGCAGAGCTGAGCAGGAAAATGGCGCCGTGTGCTGAGGAGAATAGGCCCCGCCCCCTTTTCGGCGGGCTCTTCTCCCGGAGTTTGTGAGATCTGGCAGGGGTTAAATACATCCATATAGCCTCAAGGGCTATATGTGATGTATTTTAGCCATAAAAAGGTATTATACATTGCTGCCCAGGGCGCCCCCCCCAGCGCCCTGCACCCTCAGTGACAGTTGGTGACTGTTGGTGAAGTGTGCTGACAACAATGGCGCACAGCTGCAGTGCTGTGCGCTACCTTATGAAGACTGAAAGTCTTCTGCCGCCTGTTTCTGGACTCTGGACCTCTTCAACTTCGGCATCTGCAAGGGGGGTCGGCGGCACGGCTCCGGGACGAACCCCAGGGTGAGACCTGTGTTCCGACTCCCTCTGGAGCTAATGGTGTCCAGTAGCCTAAGAAGCAAATCCATCCTGCACGCAGGTGAGTTTACTTCTCTCCCCTAAGTCCCTCGTAGCAGTGAGCCTGTTGCCAGCAGGTCTCACTGAAAGAAAAAAACCTAACTTAAACTTTTATTCTAAGCAGCTCAGGAGAGCCACCTAGATTGCACCCTTCTCGGCCGGGCACAAAAATCTAACTGAGGCTTGGAGGAGGGTCATAGGGGGAGGAGCCAGTGCACACCACCTGATCCTAAAGCTTTTATTATTGTGCCCTGTCTCCTGCGGAGCCGCTATATCCCCATGGTCCTTACGGAGTCCCCAGCATCCACTAGGACGTCAGAGAAAAAGGGGGAGAGAGAGAGAGAGAGAGAATGGAAATATATTAGTAAAATGACACTGTCACTTACCAAACACTGTTTCTCTGTCACTGATGATGCTGGTTGCTGCCAGTCAGTGTCACTCAGCCTTCTTGATTGCTGCATCATCAGTGGGGAGCAGGGGAGAGTATCTGCAGTTAGTGCATGCATCTGCTGTGTGGAGCCAGCACAATGCTGCAGCTTGTGCCTGCAATCATTTGCTTCTTTCTACAGCACCGCGGCTTTTCCTAAGTGGCCTCGGCTGCAGGGACAGAAGGGCTTGTGTGGGCGCAGTATAATGACGTCCACAGACCAGGTGACGGGGAGTAACAGAGGTAACCGGGAAGGAGGGGGGTGTTACCCCCGCTTGCATTGGGTTTTGTTCTTACTTGAGCAATGCCAGATGTGCAGCCGGTGCGCTTAGTCTGTATTTCCCATCTAGGTGATGCAGCGCTGTTTTGTGTCTCACTGAATCCAGGGGCCCCTCTGATCCATGGGGCCCGGGACAGGGGTACCCTTTGTACCCATCAGTCACCGGGCCTGGGTGCGTAGTGTGATCAGATTTCTGCATCTATAGGGCACATTGGCAGCTGAAATTCATTGCCAACTTGTCGTAGTATACAGTGATAACGTCATGTCACAGAAACAGGTTTGGTGCACTGCCTTTGGTAACGCCAGGACAGTCGTGGGTTGTTACGCTGCTACCATTAGGAGGTACTGGACCATCCTCTCTACAACCGTAACCTGGCACAGGGTGATTTCTGTCTCTTTGGACCAATGAAGCAGCAACTGGGTGGAAGGCGACTCGCAACCGATGGTGAAGTTCAGCAAGCCGTTATGTCCTGGCTTCAGGTGCTTACACTGATTTCTTCTATGCCGAGATAGAGGCCTTGGTGTAATGCTGGAACAAATGTTTAGACAAGTATGGGGACTATGTGGAAAAATAATCTGCGCCAAGGTCATACTATTAATTATATGTATATGTACGAATTGAATTTAACTACGCAACGAGAGGTCTTGTCAGAGGCGTAGCTAGGGTTTTCGGAGCCCAGGGCAAGATGGAAAATGGCGCCCCCCCCTCCCCCCAAAAAAAAACACAAAAAAAAGGATGTGCGCGCGCCGAAAAAATGGGCGTGGCCAGATACATGCCCCACAGTGCCAGTTACATGCCCCACAGTGCCAGGCCCCACTCAGTGCCAGTTACATGCCCCATTTGGTGCCAGATACATGCCCCACTGTGCCGCCGCCGCCGACCCCTCCCCCCCGGTCACTCACCGGCCGCCTTGTTGTTGATATGTGAGGGGAGGAGAGCGCAGCGCCTCTCCGTCCCCTCACCGCTCCAGGTCTCCGGCGGCTGTCTGGCGCCGGTTCGCTAGCCAATCAGAGCTCGCGGACCGGCAGCCAATCAGGAGCCGGTCCGCAAGCTCTGATTGGCTAATGCCGGAGACCGGACACAGCAGCGCTGCTGGCAGCGGTGGTGAGGGGAGGGAGAGACGCTGCGCTCTCCTCCCCTCACATTTAGGGTTGACGGGGGCGAGTGGGGCATGATGCCCTGGCCGCCGGCGGCGCCCCCCTCTCCTGGGATTGCACGTGCCCCACTCGCCCTACCCTAGATACGCCTCTGGGTCTTGTTACCATATTTATTAAACCACCCTCGTATAATTTATTGTTGTGATTCCTCACTTGTTTTCCAGGAACAGAAACTGTGACAGTCTGGAAAGAAGATCCATTCACTCAGATGTAATAATACTGAGAGAAAACAGTAGTGATTACGAACAATATTGGTGGATTCTATATATTGCTTTCCCTCTGGGAGGTCTGCCACTATCCTATACTGTAATTGTTTAACAACTTACTGTATTAGGAAAAATAAGATTTTACTCACCGGTAAATCTATTTCTCGTAGTCCGTAGTGGATGCTGGGAACTCCGTAAGGACCATGGGGAATAGACGGGCTCCGCAGGAGACTGGGCACTCTAAAAGAAAGATTAGGTACTATCTGGTGTGCACTGGCTCCTCCCACTATGACCCTCCTCCAGACCTCAGTTAGGATACTGTGCCCGGAAGAGCTGACACAATAAGGAAGGATTTTGAATCCCGGGTAAGACTCATACCAGCCACACCAATCACACCGTATAACTTGTGATACTATACCCAGTTAACAGTATGAAATATAACTGAGCCTCTCAACAGATGGCTCAACAATAACCCTTAGTTAGGCAATAACTACATACAAGTATTGCAGACAATCCGCACTTGGGATGGGCGCCCAGCATCCACTACGGACTACGAGAAATAGATTTACCGGTGAGTAAAATCTTATTTTCTCTGACGTCCTAGTGGATGCTGGGAACTCCGTAAGGACCATGGGGATTATACCAAAGCTCCCAAACGGGCGGGAGAGTGCGGATGACTCTGCAGCACCGAATGAGAGAACTCAAGGTCCTCCTCAGCCAGGATATCAATTTTGTAGAATTTAGCAAACGTGTTTGCCCCTGACCAAGTTGCAGCTCAGCAAAATTGTAAAGCCGAGACCCCTCGGGCAGCCGCCCAAGATGAGCCCACTTTCCTCGTGGAATGGGCTTTTACTGATTTAGGATGCGGCAATCCAGCCGCAGAATGCTCCAGCTGAATTGTGCTACAAATTCAGCGAGCAATAGTCTGCTTAGAAGCAGGAGCACCTATTTTGTTTGGTGCCTACAGGATAAAAAGCGAGTCATTTTTCCTGACTCCAGCCGTCCTGGAAATATAAATTTTTAAGGCCCTGACTACGTCCAGTAACTTGGAATCTTCCAAGTCCCTAGTAGCCGCAGGCACTACAATAGGTTGGTTCAAGTGAAAAGCTGATACCACCTTAGGGAGAAACTGGGGACGAGTCCTCAATTCTGCCCTATCCATATGGAAAATCAGATAAGGGCTTTTACATGACAAAGCCGCCAATTCTGACACACGCCTGGCCGAAGCCAAGGCCAATAACATGACCACTTTCCACGTGAAATATTTCAAATCCACAGTTTTAAGTGGCTCAAACCAATGTGATTTTAAGAAATTCAACACCACGTTGAGATCCCAAGGTGCCACAGGAGGCACAAAAGGGGGCTGAATATGTAGCACTCCCTTTACAAATGTCTGAACTCCAGGCAGTGAAGCCAGTTCTTTCTGGAAGAAAATCGACAGAGCCGAAATCTGGACCTTAATGGAACCCAATTTTAGGCCCGTAGTCACCCCTGACTGTAGGAAGTGCAGAAAACGACCCAGCTGAAATTCCTCTGTTGGGGCCTTCCTGGCCTCACACCACGCAACATATTTTCGCCAAATACGGTGATAATGGTTTGCGGTTACTTCTTTCCTGGCTTTTATCAGCGTAGGAATGACTTCTTCCGGAATGCCCTTTTCCTTTTGGATCCGGAATTCAACCGCCATGCCGTCAAACGCAGCCACGGTAAGTCTTGGAACAGACAGGGCCCCTGCTGTAGCAGATCCTGTCTGAGCGGTAGAGGCCATGGGTCCTCTGATATCATTTCTTGAAGTTCTGGGTACCAAGCTCTTCTTGGCCTATCCGGAACCACGAGTATCGTTCTTACTCCTCGTTTTCTTATTATTCTCAGTACCTTTGGTATGAGAGGCAGAGGAGGGAATACATAAACCGACTGGTACACCCACAGTGTCACTAGAGCGTCCACAGCTATTGCCTGAGGGTCCCTTGACCTGGCGCAATATCTAGTTTTTTGTTTAGGCGGGACGCCATCATGTCCACCTGTGGCCTTTCCCAACGGTTTACCAACAGTTGGAAGACTTCTGGATGAAGTCCCCACTCTCCCAGGTGTAGGTCGTGTCTGCTGAGGAAGTCTGCTTCCCAGTTGTCCACTCCCGGAATGAACACTGCTGACAGTGCTAAGATGTGATTTTCCGCCCATCGGAGAATCCTTGTGGCTTCTGCCATCGCCATCTTGCGCCGCCCTGTCGGTTTACATGGGCGACTGCCGTGATGTTGTCTGATTGGATCAGTACCGGCTGGTTTTGAAGCAGAGGCCTTGCCAGACTTAGGGCATTGTAAATGGCCCTCAGTTCAAAAATATTTATGTGTAGGGACGACTCCTGACTTGACCAAAGTCCTTGGAAATTTCTTCCCTGTGTGACTGCCCCCCAGCCTCGATGGCTGGCATCCGTGGTTACCAGGACCCAGTCCTGTATGCCGAATCTGCGGCCCTCTTGAAGATGAGCACTCTGCAGCCACCACAGTAGAGATACCCTGGTCCTTGGAGACAGGGTTATCAGCTGATGCATCTGAAGATGCGATCCCGACCACTTGTCCAAGAGGTCCCACTGAAAGGTTCTTGCATGGAACCTGCCGAATGGAATTTTGCTTCGTAAGAAGCTACCATTTTTCCCAGGACTCGTGTGCAGTGATGCACCGATACCTGTTTTGGTTTCAGGAGGTCTCTGACTAGAGATGACAGCTCCTTGGCTTTCTCCTGCGGGAGAAACACTTTTTTCTGTTCTGTGTCCAGAACCATCCCCAGGAACAGTAGGCGTGTGGTAGGAACCAGCTGTGACTTTGGAACGTATAGAATCCATCCGTGCTGTTGTAGCACTTCCCGAGATAGTGCTACTCCGACCAACAACTGCTCCTTGGACCTCGCCTTTATAAGGTGATCGTCCAAGTACGGGATAATTAAAACTCCCTTTTTTCGAAGGAGTATCATCATTTCTGCCATTACCTTGGTAAAGACCCTCGGTGCCGTGGACAGTCCAAACGGCTGTGTTTGGGATTGGTAATGGCAATCCTGTACCACAAATCTGAGGTACTCCTGGTGAGGATGGTAAATGGGGACATGTAGGTAAGCATCCTTGATGTCCAGGGATACCATGTAATCCCCCTCCTCCAGGCTTGCAATAACCGCCCTGAGCGATTCCATCTTGAACTTGAATTTTTTTATGTATGTGTTCAAGGATTTCAAATTTAAAATGGGTCTCACCGAACCGTCCGGTTTCGGTACCACAAACAGTGTGGAATAGTAACCCCGTCCTTGTTGAAGTAGGGGCACCTTGACTATCACCTGCTGGGAATACAGCTTGTGAATTGCCTCTAGCACAGCCTCCCTGCCTGAGGGAGTTGTCGGCAAGGCAGATTTGAGGAAACGGCGGGGTGGGAGACTCCTCGAATTCCAGTTTGTACCCCTGAGATACTACTTGAAGGATCCAGGGATCCACCTGTGAGTGAGCCCACTGATCGCTGTATTTTTTTAGGCGGCCCCCCACCGTACCTGGCTACGCCTGTGGAGCCCCCGCGTCATGCGGTGGACTCAGAGGAAGCGGGGGAAGAATTTTGATTCTGGGAACTGGCTGACTGGTGCAGCTTTTTCCCTCTTCCCTCGTCTCTGTGCAGAAAGGAAGCGCCTTTGACCCGCTTGCTTTTCTGAAGCCGAAAGGACACTACCTGATAATACAGTGCTTTCTTAGGCTGCGAGGAAACCTGAGGTAAAAATTTTTCTTCCCAGCTGTTGCTGTGGATACGAGGTCCCAGAGACCATCCCCAAACAATTCCTCACCCTTATAAGGCTCTATGTGCCTTTTAAAGTCAGCATCACCTGTCCAGTGTCGGGTCTCTAATACCCTCCTGACAGAATGGACATTGCATTAATTCTGGATGCCAGCCGGCAAAATATCCCTCTGTGCATCCCTCATATATAAGACGACGTCTTATGTTCGCAAAATAGTATCCCTGTTTGACAGGGTTACAGACCACGCTGCAGCAGCACTATCTGCAGGTCTCAGTCTAGTACCTGAGTGTGTAAATACAGACTTCAGGATAGCCTCCTGCTTTTTATCAGCAGGTACCTTCAAAGTGGCCGTATCCTAAGACGGCAGTGCCACCTTTTTTGACAAACGTGTGAGCGCCTTATCCACCCTAGGGGATATCTCCCAGCGTAACTTATCCTCTGGCGGGAAAGGGTACGCCATCAGTAACTTTTTAGAAATTACCAGTTTCTTATCGGGGGAACCCACGCTTTTTCACACTTCATTCACTCATTTGATGGGGGAACAAAACACTGCCTGCTTTTTCTCCCCAAACATAAAACCCTTTTTTAGTGGTACTTGGGTTAATGTCAGAAATGTGTAACACATTTTTTATTGCCGGGATCATGTAACGGATGTTCCTAGTGGATTGTGTATATGTCTCAACCTCGTCAACACTGGAGTCAGACTCCGTGTCAACATCTGTGTCTGCCATCTGAGGGAGCGGGCGTTTTTGAGCCCCTGATGGCCTTTGAGACGCCTGGGCAGGCGCGGGCTGAGAAGCCGGCTGTCCCACAGCTGTTACGTCATCCAGCCTTTTATGTAAGGAGTTGACACTGTCGGTTTATACCTTCCACCTATCCATCCACTCTGGTGTCGGCCCCACAGGGGGCGACATCACATTTATCGGCATCTGCTCTGCCATCACATAAGCCTCCTCATCAAACGTGTCGACACAGCCGTACCGACACACCGCACACACACACAGGGAATGCTCTGACTGAGGACAGGACCCCACACAGCCCTTTGGGGAGACAGAGAGAGTATGCCAGCACACACCAGAGCGCTATATAATTTTGGGATTAACACTATATTGAGTGAATTTTTCCAAATAGCTGCTTGTATATACAATATTGCGCCTAAATTTTGTGCCCCCCCCCCCCCTCTCTTTTTAACCCTTTGAGCCTGAAAACTACAGGGGAGAGCCTGGGGAGCTGTCTTCCAGCTGCACTGTGAAGAGAAAATGGTGCCAGTGTGCTGAGGGAGAAGCCCCGCCCCTTTTTCAACTGACTTTCTCCCGCTTTTTCTGGAATACTGGCAGGGGTCATTTTACATCTATATAGCCTCTAGGACTATATATGATGTAGATTTGCCAGCCAAGGTGTCATATATTGCCCTCAGGGCGCCCCCCCCAGCGCCCTGCACCCTCAGTGACCGGAGTGTGAAGTGTGCATGAGGAGCAATGGCGCACAGCTGCAGTGCTGTGCGCTACCTTGGTGAAGACCGAAGTCTTCTGCCGCCGATTTTCCGGACCTCTTCTTGCTTCTGGCTCTGTAAGGGGGACGGCGGCGCGGCTCCGGGAACGAACACCAAGGCCAGTTCCATGCGGTCGATCCCTCTGGAGCTAATGGTGTCCAGTAGCCTAAGAAGCCCAAGCTAGCTGCAAGCAGGTAGGTTCGCTTCTTCTCCCCTTAGTCCCTCGATGCAGTGAGCCTGTTGCCAGCAGGTCTCACTGTAAAATAAAAAACCTAAAATAAACTTTCTTTCTAGGAGCTCAGGAGAGCCCCTAGTGTGCATCCAGCTCGGCCGGGCACAGAAATCCAACTGAGGTCTGGAGGAGGGTCATAGTGGGAGGAGCCAGTGCACACCAGATAGTACCTAATCTTTCTTTTAGAGTGCCCAGTCTCCTGCGGAGCCCGTCTATTCCCCATGGTCCTTACGGAGTTCCCAGCATCCACTAGGACGTCAGAGAAAAAGAAAAGTGACTTGTATGTGGCATAACATTCTTTCTGCAGGAATTGAGGCACCTTAATCACGCAATAGACAAACACAGAGCCGGATTAACAATGGGGCAGATGGAGCTGCAGCTCCAGGCCCCCCATTGAAAATAGGCCCAGAGATCCCCTGCAATGCAGCCAGTGTTGACAGGAAAAACAATTCCACCAGTCACCACCAGCGCAGCTCACTCACCTCCCGGTCACTGCAAATAACATAACCCCTGACACCAGCCAGCAAACAGAAGCCCCTCCTGCACCAGACAAAGGGCATGCAGAAGCACCGCCCCTGGACACCACTAAAGAACAATCTCCTAAACCTGGCTCTGAAGCCCCTCCCCCCAGACCCGTCTGAAGCCCCGCCTCCCGGACCTGTCTGAAGCTCAGCCCGTATGCTGTGAGTACTTTTGAACTGCTGTATTAGCAGCAGGGACTAAGAGCTGGTGGCCAGTGGGGACTTCTGGGGAGGAGGGGGGGTTAGGGGGTGAATAATAGACATTATGTAGCAGTTACCACAGGCGTCACAGATGCACCCCCTGACCCTATTTCTGCTCCTCCCTCTGTCCTGCTTTTCTCCCTGCCCGATGCTCTCATACAGAGAAGCACTGTGACTGGACTGGGTGGTGGGGATTATGTACCACCAGGTTAAGTTCCCCCTAAATGGCCAGGAGGTTTTCCCTTAAATGGCCAGGAACGTCTCTGCCCCCTCCCCACCTGCGTCTCTGCCCCCTCCCCACCTGTATCCCTGCCCCTTCCCCTCCTGTGTCTCTGCCCCCACCACACCCGCGTCTCTGTCCCTCCACACCTGTATCTCTGCCCCTTCCCCTCCTGTGTCTCTGCCCCTTCTCCACCTGTGTCTCTGCCCCCTCCCCATCTGCGTCTCTGCCCCCTCTTCACCTGTATCTCTGCCCCCCCCCCCGAGTCTCTGCCCCCACCACGCCTGCGTCTCTACCCCCTCCCCACCCGTATCTCTGCCCCTTCCTCTCCTGTGTCTCTGCCCCCTCCTCACCTATATCTCTGCCTTTTCCCCCCCTGTGTCTCTTCCCCCACCACACCTGCATCTCTGGCCCCCTCCCCACCCATATCTCTACCCCTTCCCCTCCTGTGTCTCTGCCCCTTCTCCACCTGTGTCTCTGCCCCCTCCTCACCTGTGTCTCTACTCCTCCCCCCTGCGTCTCTAGCCCCCTCCCCACCCGTATCTCTGCCCCTTCCCCTCCTGTGTCTGTGCCCCTTCTCCACCTGTGTCTCTGCCCCTTCTCCACCTGTGTCTCTGCCCCCACCACACTTGCGTATCTGGCCCCCTTCCCACCTGTATCTCTGCCCCCTCCACAGCTTTATCTCTGCCCCCTCCACAGTTTTACCTCTGCCCCTTCCCCCCCGTGTCTCTGCCCCTTCTCCACCTGCATCTCTACCCCCTCTCCACCTGTATCTGAGATCCGGTCTCTAGGTCGACACTGTCTAGGTCGACCACTATTAGTCGACAGTAACCAGGTCTACAGGGTTTCTAGGTTGGCAGGGTCTCTATGTCGACATGTTTTAGGTCGACATGAGTTTTTAACTTTTTTTTTTTACTTTTTCATACTTGACGATCCACGCGGACTACAACTGGGAATGGTAACCTGTGCCAAGCGCAGCGGTAGCGGAGCGAGGCACCTTGCCCGAAGCATGACAAGTGAAGCGAGCCATGCGAGGGGACACGTTACACTAACTGGGGTTCCTGGTCACTGTACGGAGAAAACAACACCAAAAAAACATAAAAAACTCATGTCGACCTTTTGACCTATCGATCTAGACCATGTCAACCTAGAAACCCTGTCGACCTAGCATCCCTGTGGACCAATAGTGGTTGACCTAGACACTGTCGACCTTCGATACCACACACCCTGTATCTCTGCCCCCTCTCCACTGGTGTCTCTGCCCCATCACCACCTGTGCTTCCGCCCCTCTCCACCTATGTCTCTGCCTTCTCTCTACTTGTGCTTCCGCCTCCCTCTTCACTTATGTCTCTGCCACCTACACTTCCTGTGTGTCCACCCCTCTTACCACTTGTGCCTTGTTCCCCACTTGCATCATTGCCCCTTTCACACCTGTGCCTCTGCCTCCATGCCCACCCTTGTCCCTCCCCCCTTCCGCACCTGTGCTTCCGCCCCTCTCACCACGTGTGTCTCAGGGTATTTTTAAGAACAACTCCCTGAGAATCGTGGTAACAGGATTCGCAGTGACAGAGCTTTCTCGCAAGCTCTGTCTCTGTTTGTGATAATTGATATATCCTTGCGATATATTTAATAATTGCAATGTGATTTTTGTCAAAATGTATCACATCCGCATCTCTGATGTGGATTGTGATAAATATGCCCCATAGTGTGGAGATGTAGTGTAGTAGTGATATAGTGAAGTGAAGTAGTGTGGGGAGGAAGATCAGTGATGTACAGCAGTATGCCACCACCCCCATGCCCACACAGGAAGAAATTATCTGTGTCGCCAATCACACCCACTGCACGGCAAAAATAGGCCCTTCATAAATTTCAGCTCCAGGCCAATGTGGACCTTAATCTGGCACTGGACAAATAGATCAATATACATATTGTCTATATTGGAAGCAGCTACTTTTCCGGCTGTTGGGATCCCGGCGGTCAAGATACCAACGCGGGAAACCCGACAGCCAAGGGAAAACCGGCGGTCGGAATCCTGTCCGGGGCTGGCGGCAGTTTTATGACCGTCGGGATCCCATACTGAATCTATCTATATATGTATCTCTCACTCTCTCTCCCTGTGTGAGGTATATTAACTTAAGTGCGAGTTTTTAGAAGTGGAGATGTTGCCCATAGCAACTAATCAGATTCTATTATCTTCCAGAAGGTACTTGATAAATAATCTGATTGGTTGCTATACAGTAGGCAACATCTCCACTTCTAATAACTCGCACTTTAGTAAATATACAATACCTCCCAACATGACCCTCTCCAGGAGGGACACAATGCTCTGCTTCTGGACTTTTCTTTTAATGTATGATTGCTGGCACCTGTTTTGAACAGGTTAATGGATAAGAAAGGTGTTTCCAGCACAGGTGATGGCTATCCTAAATTAAGAGGGAAGTCCAGGAGCAGAGCATTCTGTCCCTCCTGGAGAGGGTCATGTTGGGAGGTATGAATATGGTTGATTCTATATCGGAGTGGGAGAAGGGACCTTCTGACGTACTTAGGGGAGGAGACACATCACCAGGGGGAGGAGCTACGGGCGAACAAGGTACCCGAAAAGTACCCTCGCGCTCGCCACCTGATTACTAAAGGTAATAGTTGGTGGCGTGGATAGGAGAGCAACTGTCCCGCTGGCATAGCTCCTCCCCCTTGCATCATGGCTCCTCCCCCTGACGGAAAAGGTCCCTTAGCCCACTTGATTCTAGCATCTACCGTATGAATATACCCCCTTTGTGTGAAAACAAGTATTCACACAAAACTGCCATAAATTGGCAGGTCATAAATAATTGTAATAGTGTATTCTAGTAATGATGACTTCATAGACAAGTACTTGTGTAAATCTTTGCTTAAATGCAATAGATTGTGACCTTTTTTTTCCATTCACTATTAGAGTGCCGACTTCTAGTTGAATATAGATTATATATTACACATACTATAGATATACATGCGAGCAGGAGTGTGGGATCAGTGCCGCTCAGTGTAGTGTGTCAGCCACCTCCCTGACCGGCACTTCCGGGTTGCCCACCTGTGTGTCAGGTAAGGGCGTTGGGCAGGTAAGGCAGAACTGCGCATGCGTGCTGGTGACCTCGCCTTGGCTACGTTGCAGACCCGTCTCACCTGCAGCCGGGTCCAGCAAAGCGGAAGTTGAATCTGTAGCGTCAGCCACTTCTCCTGAGCTGTCATCATCATTATCATCACCTGTCCCGCTGCCCAGCATCCCGGGGGGCTAGAGTCCCTGCCCAGCATCCCGGGGGTGGGGGTCCTTGCAGCGGCCAGGGCGGAGGAGGAGCCCTCTCTCAGCCTCCTCATCACTGTAAGTAGGAAACTTCCTAAACTCTCTCCCCGTAGTGCAGTGTGTCAGTCCCAGCCGGGCAGATGAGCAGCATAGAAGGTAATGTACTTGGCTGTAATAGGGCTGCGTTACGGGAAGTGTGTGTGTGGGGATGTGACATTGTAGGCTGATGCTGTGTCTCCCCAGATGAGCAGCTCTCCCTGTGACTCTGCTGCTTCACTCTCTTATACAAGTTATTAACTCCTTCTGTGCCCCACTCTGGCCGTACATACGGTATCCGGACTCCAGGTCGACACTCCTTAGGTCGACATGGACAAAGTCGACAGGAACAAGGTCGACACGGAAAAAGGTCAACATGAGTTTTTCACGATTTTTTTCTTTTTTTGAACCTTTTCATACTTAACGATCCACGTGGACTACGATTGGAATGGTAAAGTGTGCCGCGCGAAGCGGTAGCACCATGCCCGAAGCATGGCGAGCTAATTGGGGTTCCCGGTCACTCTACGAAGAAAACGACAACAAAAAAACATAAAAAACTCATGTCGACCTTGTTCCATGTCGACCTTGTTCCATGTCGACCTTGTTCCTGTCGACCTTGTTCCTGTCGACCTTTTGTCCCTGTTGACCTTTTGTCCATGTCGACCTAAGGTGTGTCGACCAATTGGCGTCGACCTAAGGTGTGTCGACCTTTGTGCTGTCGACCCTCAGTCCCAGACCCATACATACATACAGTTTGTAGCACATTACATTATATATATATATGTATCATTTTGTAATGACAGATACATAAAAAAAGAAAAAGAAAAAAAAAGTGATCAATTAAAAGTGAAATTGAGCAGCAAGTTTTATTATCTGATAATTTCTATAAGTGGCCAAAATGTTGAAAGCCAAAGACTCACATTTTATCTTGAGCAATAAATAATCAACACTATTCATGTTAATAATGCACCACATGTTAATAGTCTATGTATGTATTTATGTCCTTTACCTCCTGATGGTTCATTCATGAATTTTGGCTTCTAAATTTTGACCAGTGTTTGATGTAGCCGTTGTGGTGTTGCAGAGATTTGGCGATTGATCATGTTTGTATGAGGAGTCTGCAGGATTTGTTGTGGAATCAGTAGGGTTGTGTCCGCAATGAGGAATGCATCCATTGTCATCTATCTGGTCAGTGTGCACCAGTGATATCTTCACCCTGAAAATGTAGACCTGCTGTCAACAATAGGACTCCTATGGTCTATTGGTAGTGGATTTCCATAATGGAGCACCATAGTAGATCTGTAATTGAATCAGTTTTTGCAGGATTATTTATGTACAATATTCTATTAATTTTTTACTCTGTTTTTTAAAGTCTCTAAAATACAACCTTTTAATCTGTTGAGCGCTCATGCTGATGGATTCACCCCCAAGGACATTGTTGCACCAAGTATAACCTGTAATAACCTCCACTTAACATTCCTCTGGGTCATTAGTGTCTTACTGTAGTGTTGTGGAGCAGGAATGGTAGACTTTAAATTGCACATTCACCCTATGCAAAGTGTAGGCAGCCATATTGTGGACTGAACCATGAGCGTGCCGCCTATCAATTCACTGCCACTTTCCTGAAGTGTCTCATTGATTATATTTTCTAATGTTGGTCCAGCCCACAACATGTCTGCCTCTACTGTGTGTAAATGTGTACACTATGCATTTTACTACTGATATACAGTGTACTGTATCATTTTAATAAAGTTGTTAGGTTTTAGAAGGTTAAACTGAACATTTTTGAGTCATGACCTCTGTTGGTTATTGTCTGTGTGAGCACACAAGTTGAATAGTTTAGAAATTAATTAGCCATATGCTACTGAAGCAGCTAAGTTACTGGAGTTCAACAAACCACACATACTAGCATTATCTACTAGATCTAATGGGATGGGTACAGGAGCCAGATCCCGGAGTTACTGGAAAATACATGCCATTCATATATGATATAGCATTCCATAGTATTGGTAATATCTTCATACAGTGGTACATTTAATCAGCAGCATAAGTATGTATTGTATAGCTTGTGACACACACTACTTATACTGTTTATTTTAAATACTGTGGCATTACCAATCATTAAAATGAATCTATCTTAAAGCAAAATTCATGGTAATGCTTGAGCGTATGAAATACTATCTACATTAAAAATAGCTGGATATTGATCAGTTTAGATAATATATTTTTATCTTTCATTGTGATTGTATTGCACTGGTTGTTTTTTTTTTGTTTTTTTTGTCAATTCAGCATTTGTGTTTACAAATGACTCATGACGAGTGATGACGCGTGTTACAACTAGTACTGAGTGTCTAGCATCATATCGTCTGTGTCTCACTATTAAGCTTTGTAGCAAGTTGCATGTAGCTATATAAAAGCTGTTAAAAAAAAAATAGACTGTATTACATTTTGATAAATAGACCAGAGTTTGTTGTATTTCCACAACCTTTTTACTCATGTTTAGTATAGCAGAATAATTGTATCAAATAATAATTTTCACTATTTTATCATAGTGAACTTTTCACAATGTCTCAATCTTTGACTCTGCAGCAAAAAAAAAAACCCCAACCTTTCTGCTACCTCACATGAGCCAGATTATTACTTCCTATAGACTAAAAAACCTAATGTACTGGTGATCTGTAGAAATGTCTCAGTCAGCTCCCTTATATATTTCCTGGGGACCAAATATAATGGTAGCATCAGTTCAGTGCATTATTACTAGCAATCATTGGTTCTACATATTGCTGCAACAGGTGTGGTACATTTAGTTGACACTCAGAATGTCTCATAGTCAGAATGTGGAAATGTCAACACTGACATCATGTCTACATGCCAGAATGTCGAAAATGTGATTTCCAATGTATTTTTTACCTAACCCTAACTGCTGCAACCTAACCCTAAACTTAATCTAACACTAATCCTAAAATCGTGTGTCAACAATCTGACTGCATGACGGTGAAACAGTTCCTGTTACTTAAAATAGGACTTCTGCCTGATATTTGCTGGAAACTATTAAGGTGCATACACACTATGAGATGTGCTCCATGAGCGATATCGCCTAGTGTTTTCCTTACCCTTCCAGGCAGCCGATATAGTGTGCACACACTGAGCGATATCGGTAACGATATCGCTCAGTGACGTGACGTCATGCCGCGGTCGGCCCGTGCATGCAGTTTTGGATGATAAATCCAAATTGAGCTGTATGCACAGCCGACAGCAGGAGACGATAACGATGTGTGTGTTCATCGTCCGTAGCACACTGGGCGATATTACAAATGATATCGCTCAGAAGGTGGGAAATGAGCTATATCTTCTGTTTTATCGCCCAGTGTGCGAAAAGCTAATTTTTCTGCCATTTGACGTATAGGGCTAAGTTTATGAAGCTGCTTCTCGGGGATGACTTGGAAATTTAAAGTGACCATATTATTAAATGCAAACCATTCTGCCGTTTGCACTTACTATAATTGCTGCTTTATATTTCCAGCACATAGATCAGTGTTTCCCAACCATACTCTCCAAAGCACATTGTGATATCCATGCTCGAGTACAGATGGGTAAATCAAAGTAACCGAGCTGCTACTTAACTGACAATTTTTTTTCCAAAAAACGCTCAGAATTTGTAGTTTTTTTTTTTTTTTTAAATGAGTAATTTAGATGGAGAACATGTTAAAATTATTGAATAAAATATATATAATATATATATATATATATATATATACATACATACACACACACACACACACACACACACACACACACACACACACACACACACACACAATCACAATATTTTTTTGGGGGGGATATTTGTATAAAATCAGGTTTTCAAATATCGAAACATTACGACTTTCATATTCATAGCCGCGCAGCCACCAGGTACACACTGGGGGGCTGTTAGTTTACAGTTTCCCAGTGGCTGCTGTTGTCTGCAGCCACTGGGTGGGGAGTTCTGCCGCGCTGACTGATCAGATGTAATCGGCAGTATGGTAAATACGGGGGGAGGATGAAGGGGAGACAGAGGAACTGGGAGGTCCCGCTGGCAGTGGCAGCTGTGGGAAGTTTCTCTTCCCTGCAGCTGCACACACTGTATATCTGACTGGTCGTATTCTGTGCAACCAGATATAAAGAGGCACGTGGTTTGGTAGCATCTGATGCAACCATGCCAGGCAAGTGGTTAAATCACCTGTGCTCAAATATGGATATCATTAAAACCTGGACTGTTAGTGTGTGCCTTGAGGACAGTGGTTTTAAACCCCTGACGTAAGTTGTAAAGGACCGGGCTTATTCAGGGGCCATGAAAAAAGTCAGCATTGTTAATTATACCCCTTTTACGCTGCCACAATAATCTAGGTTATTGCTGGGGCTAACCGGGTTGTGGCTCAGTGTTAAAAGGTCCTTGAAAAATAACCCAGGTAAAGGTGCAATGTAAACGGCGCTACCTGGGTTGTCTTACCCAGGTTATGCTTAAAGCTGCTGAGTATATGTGTATGCAGAGGTTCACCTCAACGCAGTGTCAGTGAGTGATAAGCAGGGCAGACACTGGTTCAGTGTAAATGGGGCTGACCTGGGAATAACCTGGATCAAAGGTGCAGTGTAATACCCCTTTTACACCGCCAGCATATAACATGGGTTATTGCACATAAACATGCATAACCCGTGTTGCTACTCTGTGTAAAAGGGCAGAGTTGGAATAATCCGGTTCGAGTGACCCGGTATTCCAACTCGGGTAGTTTGCAGGGTTGAAAACGGATAATGTAATCTACAAGCGCCGCCCCCGCCGCGTCATCGGCAAGGTCACCAACCCGGCAATATGCCGGGTTAGTAAATGCGGTGGGTAAGGGGCCTGATGCGGGTCGCAGCAGGGTAGCACCTGCAGTATTTGGTGTAAAAGTGGTTTCAAAAGGGTCTGACCTGGGTTGGAACAGTGTCCGGAATCCCGGGTCGGACCTGGGTTTTTGGTGTAAAAGTGGTATGACTGAGGCCAGCATTTATCAATATATATGTCACATAACCTTAACAGTGTGTTTTTGAGTTTTTAACAAGTGAATTCTGATGCTTCAGTATTAAGAGTTATTTTAGTAGGATGTAGTACCTACCCTAATACTGTAATTGTAACCTACTGTACAAGCTGACCTTCCTTTAAAGAGATTTAATGTAAACATGTAGCATGGGGTCACCATTAGCAGCATTACCTAGAATCTAGACTAATCATTATATAGTGTGTTTTTTATCATTCATAAATACTGATATAAAGTTGTATGACCCATTGTAAATAATACCTCCACCCCCACTCCTACCCCCTCTGTTGGGTTGGGTATGGAATCCCGGCGGCCGACCGATGCCGGGATCCCTGCCGCCAGAATGTGGTGAGTGCTACAAAGCTCCTTGCAGGCTGCCACGCTGAGGTCTCGGTGGCTGTCTGCGCTCGCCACAGGTTCTGTTCCCACTCTGTGGGTTTCGTGGACACCCACGGGTGGTAATAGCTCTGGTGCAGCTGGTAGTATTCTCGTCGGTTGGGAACTTGGCGTCGCTATTCTGACCGCCGGGATTTTGACTATATCCCCCACTGTCTCTCTATAAAAATACTCCAACTAGTCAGAAAGATGTCTCTGACACCTGGTTTGAAGCCTGTAGACAACATATTGATGACAGCCTTGAGGATTGCTAAAACGAATTGATAAATGACATGCAAATTAGCTTTGATACAAGCCCACGGAGTGTTTTCTTCTTGCAAGATTATATGTTAAAATGTAAAACCACTTGGTTATTTGTGGTAGGAAGAAGGATATTGCACATACTGTAAGTGGAGAGAGGCAGTTTGTAATTATTGCCTTACTTCCTTTGTAACTGTAAAAGAAATGTTATGTTACCGTGTGCTAGTCATTTGCCTTTGTCACTCCAATGATTGCAGGGAAAAAAGTTGCTTGAATAGAGTACTGTGTAGCCTCAGATGACCTATATGCACCCCTTCAAGATAGGCTTCCAAAATAAGGAGATTAAAAAAAAAAGTGCCGTTTACACAGTTTTTCTTGTTCGTTTCTGTCGATTTGCAAATCGCCATAATTGAAATAAGTCTGACGACAGAGCTTTCAAACTGAAATGGATTTTGCCTATGTTATTTGGCCAATTCATACATATTCATAAAAATAAAACCTTTAAAATAACAAAATGAAAGTCAACACTAACAAAACGGTTATCAGTCAACATTAAACATACAAATGTTTAGTTTTGGGTGGTGACTGCTAGGGCCGCCTATCCTTTTGTATTTTTATTTGGTAAGTATGGCCACACTTTTGATAGACTTTGATAATTCATAGAGTATGTTTGTACATTACACATCCAGGCTATTACCACCTTAGTATTCAATTGAATGGGACCTTGGCACTATGATGTAATATTGCAGTTCTTGTTTTTTCCAATTACAAGAATTTGCAGTAAGTTCAATAATTGTAATGTTGTGTTAATATGCAGTATCACAGATCGAACATAGACTAGATTGCTTGTTATATCTACTAGATTGATAGGGAGAAGTCTTCAAGGAATTATTGTGTACCCATTGCTATGGCAACTCCACCTCTAGGGATGGATGTTACATGGCCTATATTTGTTTGTTTTTTACAGACCTATGGATCTTGTCATAGTATGTGTACAGTATGTGAAGCTGATTATTATTATTGGAGAATAATGCTTCACATTTTTGTAACTGGAACCATGATACTATGGGGTTGATTGCTGTTTCGATGTTTTTCATAGTTTGCAGATGGTTGGAGGACTGCGCATGCATCGGAGATGCAATACGCATGTGCCTTCATACCCTTAAGCTGCAACATGATTGTCATGTTGCTGGTGTTTGGGTGGCGGTGACGGGGAGCAATCAAAAATGATTGTGTGGTAGAATGGCGCTACCTAGCTGCTACACCAAACTAGGTATGCAGTATAAAATCAAAATAAATTTTGAATCAATAACATATACACAAATAAAATGCATGTCGTAAAATACCATACATTAACAAAACTGTATGGACAAGATAAAACAAATAAAAATCTTATGAAACTCTTCCCAGCAAGGGAATGTTTAGTCCAATAACAAAGTGGCAATTGTACACAAAGGAGTCCTACCGGAAAGGTTCGTAGGAGAGCTGCAGGTCACGATAAGGTGCCGAGTAGTCCTGTCTTACCCTTCACAAAGCTCCCAGATCTTAAGTCCTATCTCGCTTGGCAGGTCCTCCTCCTGTGTCCTAGGGGGTGCTGGCGCCAACTCGTTTCAGAACGTTGAGGCTCTTTTTTCAAGGCAAATGGTCACCCCCATCGCTGGTGCTTCTTTTAAGGCCTGCGATTCAATTAAGGCGGGTACTAAATGACGTCCTCTGGCACTAATAGGCTGATGCTGGTATTCTTTTGTGTCACGGTGTGCCAAAGCCAGTGGCTGCACCCTTGGATGCAGTTTCACTGGCCCCGTCAGTGTAGTTTTGCCAGACATCCTGAGTAACCTGTGAATCTAATCCTAAGTGTTCGGACGCAGCAGTGGATCTGAGAAGCTGTCAGTGGGCGCATTCTTACTCAAGATGCCTCTTGCAGCTTTTACATATATTTGCACAGCTGCTGCATACAAAGATGCAGTAAAATTGGTGGCCACTTCTAAGTTAGGCCCCAAGTTTGGAGGCTAAAACAAGCATTTATTACAAAATTCAGAAAATTTGCAAATAAAGTACTATGAGGTGCAGTAATATTGACCCCATCATTAAGGCATTTTTCCACTAATTCATGATCAGGGCCATACAGAGCCATGCTGAGCCCAGGTTCTGGCATTCGGGCGTGGCCTAAAAGGGGAGTGACCATGGGCACTAAAAATAAATTCTAAAAAAACATATGAATTGCTCTGCGCGCGCCCCACGGGGGTGCCATTCAAATCCAGGGGGCAGGGGGAAGGCAACAACTTTCTACCTTGCTTGCCCCGGGAAGTGGGTCCCCCCTCCGTGGTCAGCACCATCTTCGGAGTGACATTTGGGAACATGGAGCACGTGCACTAGAAAGTAAAGACTCTACAGAGTGCTCTCAATGGGCCTAATTCAGATATGTTTGCGCGCTATTTTTTGCAGCGCTGCGAACGGTTAGACGCCGCCTATAGGGGACTGTATTTTAGCTTTGCAAGTGTGCGAACGCGTGTGCAGCCGCCCTGTACCAAAAACAGCTTGTGCAGTATCTGAGTAAATCTTACTTTACTCAGTCGCTGTGATCACTTCAGCCTATTCGAGCCCGGAATTGACGTTAGACACCCGCCCTGCAAACACTTTTACACGCCTGCATTTTTCCAACCACTCCCAGAAAACGGTCAGTTGTCACCCACAAACGCCTTCTTCCTGTCAATCTCCTTGCGAACGGCTATGCGAATGGTTTCTTCGCTAGAACCAGTGCACAACAACGATCCGCTTTGTAACCGTACGGCGCGCCTGCGCATTGCGGTGCAAGCGCAGTGGTTACCTGATCGCTGCGCAGCGAAAAACGTTAGCGAGCGAACAGATCTGAATTAGGCCCAATATTCAATGCCGTCTTCCCGAAGATATTACTGGGAAAATGGCAGCAGCCACGGTGGAAGCACCTGCTTCCCAGATGAAGGTAAGTATACGCGCGGGGGGAGAAAGTTAATTATCAATTACTGGATGTTTTAATTTGATTGGAGCTACGTAACTTTTTTTTTTGTTTGTTTTTTGTTTGTTTTCTTGCATAAACTGGACATTGGGGTTTAAAAAGTTTTTATCATGGAAATTATTCATGTTTAAGTATGTTGATGTTTTGTCTCTCTTTTTTTTTACTAGCACGTCCTGAGCAACTTTTTTAACATCAAAGTTTAATTAAAACACATTTGTAGAGTATTAAGAAAACTGCATGTTCCTGCAAGCAGAGCTTTCTGTCACCACACATATCATGGGCGTTGGAGTCTTACAATAGTTGGGCAGTATTGAACAAATAAACTATCGCTATGATTGCTTTTAAATCAGCAGAATTTAAAGACCAAGCAAACCAGTTAATTCTAATAGGGTCAGGCTGTAAAGGCACATACATGTCTAATAGTATGAAGAATGGCAGATGTCTATGTACTTTCAGTGGTTCATATGATTCTTTGCCTACTTACAGTAATTCATGTTCCAGTTGAAAAGCAGCACTGCCAGCCTACTGAGACTCTTTCTGGAACCACAGGGCAGTGACAGCAGTGGGGAATATGAGATCTGGCATTATACTTAAACAAGAAATTCACATACACACCCATGAAGCACTGAGGGCCAGATGTACTAAGCCTTGAAAAGTGATAAAGTGGACGGAGATAAAGTACCAACCAATCACAGCCTAACTGTCATTTTTCAAACCCAGCCTGTGACATGGCA
Source organism: Pseudophryne corroboree (assembly GCF_028390025.1). Classification (NCBI taxonomy): domain Eukaryota; kingdom Metazoa; phylum Chordata; class Amphibia; order Anura; family Myobatrachidae; genus Pseudophryne; species Pseudophryne corroboree. The sequence continues at coordinate 121,173,522 of NC_086450.1, forward strand.
GTTAGGAGCTGATTGGCTGGTACTTTATCTCCGTGCAATTTATCACTTTTCAAGGCTTAGTACATCTTCCCCAGCATGTTTTTACAATTCACTTAATATCCCAGTTGGCGAATTACTAAACTAATCCGAGACTCGTCAAAAGATAGCCCAAAGGTACTTAATGGGTGGGATTCAAATGATATATTTCCTTTCTAAAATGATCTCCGTTATTGTGCATATTGCGCCCATAGGGATCAGGTTTAGCTGTGTAAAGGGTTTAGTGCCTCCCTACTCTGGGGGTGGCGAGCTGAAATAATGATACCACGCCCCTGAGGGCAGGAACAGAACAGGTGTGGAAAGGGGTGAAAAGAATTGAATCCCACCCAATGAATTCTGCTTCATCTGTTTATTTTTGGAATATCTACAGTTTTGGTAAACTTGTGATAACGTGTGTGTAGCTTTATGTTCAGAGGCGGTGCTACCCACTCAGCAAGGGTATAGAAGGCAGGGAGGTGCAGACCAGAAAAAGGCGTTCTCCCTGCTCTGCTACCCTTACTGCTGTCTATCCACTGTTGCTGCTGGCTACCGCCTGTCACACAATGTGACAAGCAGCGGCGCCAGTGTGAGCAGTGAAGCGCGCCCTTCGACTCCAGCCTAGGGATGGCCATCAGTGGGCTGTCCATCAATGGTTGCCATCGATGACATCATCGATGATAACCATTGATGGCACTTATACCATCTATGGTGAACCATTGATGGTTTGCACCACTTGATGGCCATCGCTGAAAGGTGCAGGCCGGGCTGCGGGCCAATAAAAACACGGGGGCGAGGCTTAGCGGGTTTGGGATGGAGCTATGCTCTGTGTCCCGCCACCTTGCAAAAATAAAATAAAAATTTGTTTAGGCTGTGCCATCGATGGATTCTCTGCCATCGATGGCAAAAACATTCGACATCGGCCATAAACCATCAATTATTTGGAATCATCGATGGTTGATGGCCATCCCTACTCCAGTCCCTCCCTCACACCCCCACGCCTCCGCTGAGTCTTCTCCTTCCAGCTGCATTTGTCGCAAGCTCGGCGGCACGGTCACACAGGGGCACTACAGGTACACATGTACGGGGCCCCTGCACATTCCTCCCACCACCACCACCATCCCAGTGAAAAAACTGCCTGCCAAATTTCTTTAGCTGCACCACGGCGACTTTAGTGAGCACCGTGGTGCCAGCAACATGAGGAGGTGAGACGGAAGAAGCTGAGCTGTTCAGCTGCGCTTGCTCAGCAGTCAGTAACTTCTCCCGAAGAGCTTTTCGCCGCACCACCGGCATCAATGCACACCATGCTGCTCTGGGGGATGCCACACTGGGTACCATCAGCCACTCTGCGTGCACTAGCCTGCCGCATGCCGACTGACCCTAACTGCCCGGTGGATTGAATAATATAGAGTCCTGGCTGCAGCTGTTCTGTGCCTGGCTGCTACAGTGCGTTAATTGGGAAGTCACGATCAGTGATGAGAAGCCACTGTGAAAAAGAGCTGCATAGTAGGGAAAGTAAAAAAAAGAAGAGAAATAGAGTGAAGAACATGTAAAAAGCTGCTGTATTCTTTTAAGCTGTGGGCACAGTGGGGCATATGATGTTATTTAGAGCACAGTGGGGTGTATTATGTGATTTTGGGGTATGCATTCAGGATCCCGGCAGCCGTAATACCAACACCGGAATGCTGACAGCTGCCAAAATACAGCCGCTGGAAATCAGGATCCCTACGACAATATCTCAACAGTCAGGATCCCGAAGATAAGTATAAACTGCGGAGTAAGGTTCAGCATGCGGTAGGGAGGGTTAGGTTTAGGAACAATCTGAGGGGGTTAGGGTTACGCTACGCGGTGGGGGAGATTAGGGTTAGGCTGCAGAGAGGGGGGGTTAGGCACCACCGGGGGAATGTTAGGGGGAAGGTTAGGTGTAGGCCTGCAGGAAGGGGGAGGGGGTTAGGATTAGGCTGTGGACAGGGAGGGTTAGTGGGTAGATAGGGTACCCTGACCGCCAGCATCCCGCCGGCTTTTCATACTAATCCCGATTTTGGGGATGCATTGAGGCATAAAATGTGAAGTGAGGACACAATGGGGGCCAGTAATGTGAAGTGAGGACACAATGGGGGCCAGTAATGTGAAGTGAGGACACAATGGGGGCCAGTAATGTGAAGCGAGGACACAATGGGGGCCAGTAATGTGAAGCGAGGACACAATGGGGGCCAGTAATGTGAAGTGAGGACACAATGGGGGCCAGTAATGTGAAGTGAGGACACAATGGGAGCCAGTAATGTGAAGTGAGGACACAATGGGGGCCAGTAATGTGAAGTGAGGACACAATGGGGGCCAGTAATGTGAAGTGAGGACACAATGGGGGCCAGTAATGTGAAGTGAGGACACAATGGGGGCCAGTAATGTGAAGTGAGGACACAATGGGGGCCAGTAATGTGAAGTGAGGACACAATGGGGGCCAGTAATGTGAAGTGAGGACACAATGGGGGCCAGTAATGTGAAGTGAGGACACAATGGGGGCCAGTAATGTGAAGTGAGGACACAATGGGGGCCAGTAATGTGAAGTGAGGACACAATGGGGGCCAGTAATGTGAAGTGAGGACACAATGGGGGCCAGTAATGTGAAGTGAGGACACAGTGGGGCCAATAATTTGAATTGAGGGCTCAATGAGGCAAATTGAGGGCTCTATGGGGGCACTGTGCGACATATAATGTGATTTGTTGACACTGCATCACATAATGTGAATTACTGTATGGCACTGTGTGACACGTGAATTGGGGGCACAGTGGAGCAGATAATGTGATTTGGGGATGTGTTGTGACATATAATGTGAATTGGGGGCACAGTGGGACTGATAATGTGACTTGGGGATGCGTTGTAGCATATAATGTTAATTGGGGGCACAATGGGGCTGATAATGTGACTTTGGGATGCGTTGTAGCATATAATGTTAATTGGGGGCACAATGGGGCTGATAATGTGACTTTGGGGTGCATTGTGACATATACGGGGAAATGTAAAAGGTTCCAAGTTTGTGGAGGTCCAGGACTTCAGATGAGATTGCCCGTATTTTTAGAGTGCCAACCATTTACAAGGGAAAACCAAGTTTGTTTTGCCTTGTACATGATTATTTCTTTAAAAATACAGGCAATCTCGGCTGAAATCCTGATCCTCTGCAAACTCTAACCCTATTACATGTTCCTGTCAGATCCAGGAAAACAGCAGCCAGGAAGACCGCTGTGGCGGCCGGCTACCTCAGTGGCTAATGGGGTGAGAGGTGGTGGGGCAAAAGTAATATGGGGGATGGCAGTAGCTAAATCCGATTAAGGGGAGGCAGGGGGGTTGGCACAGGGGGAACAAGCTTTGTCACACTGTGCAATACCCACTGTCCTACTATTCTGTGAAAATGTCCTACTGTCACCCCGAGTTCATGACCCACTTTCACCCTGTGCATTCCCTTCTGTCATCCTGGGTATGTCCCTGACACCGTGTGTATATACCCCTCTGTCACCCTGTGTATGTCCCACTGTCACCCCGTGTATACGTGCCACTGTCACCCCGTGTATGTCCCTCTGTCACCCTGTGAATACGTGCCACTGTCACTCTCTGAATGCCCTTCTTTCACCCATTAGCCAGTATTTACCATGCACAGAAACAATATAACCAACCCAAATCTAAACCTGCAGTGCAACATGGTTTTGCCCAATTGCTAACTTTCTTAGTTTGCTAACAACTCTGAATAACCCCACAGACTGATGTTTAAAAGACAATTTCACTAAAATTGTCTTTTTAAAAAATATATATTTTCTGTCAGCTCCACCTGAATGTAGGGTATACGTCCTCTTTCCACAATCTTCCTATGTGCTGGGAGAACAGTAAATAAAATTGAGCATCTGTGAAAGACACACCTGAAGGCCATATTTCCTCTATTGCCTGCAACATTATTGCTTGTTTGTTCTACGTGTTCGCGTTTAGTGCTTAGCAATGTTTATCAAAGGGTTTGCAAAAGTAAATATAGATTATTTAATTTCAGCAAACACAATTGTATTTTGTCACTAAATAAAAAAGTTGGAAGTGTGGTATGAGCTTCTTTACATATAGAGATGCTTGTAGCAATCCCCTTTCATAGGAGTATCACATCACTTCTCTGTGCTGCTGTTAAAAGATTATGTTCTTGGATAGGCCAAAGTCCTGCTGCATCAAACTTTACCTGTGTGTGGCTACACATGCCGTGCTGATATACCAAGTCCTGCTGCATCAAACTTTACCTGTGTGTGGCTACACATGCCGTGCTGATATACCAAGTCCTGCTGCATCAAACTTTACCTGTGTGTGGCTACACATGCCGTGCTGATATACCCTAGGCTGCTGTTACCATTCTAGAGTCTGCTCAAGTCCCTCCCATCTATTACAAGTCTGTATGTAACGGAGTGTGACAAATGACTGCAGTAGGTGCTTTAATCCCAAAAGCGCCTTACGTTATTGATCTATAATTTTTGGTCACTTTGACAAGATTGCAATGATGTGCTGGCAACACAGCTTCTAGGTCTTGTTATTTTAATACATTTTCCTTAGGCTTGCCATTAGTTTAACAAATTTGCTTAAACAATCTTTATTTTGAGAGCTCTAGAACAGTGGCACACTGTGTATCAAAGTTATCACGTTTACAATGCAATGCCTAGAAGCCACGTCTAGACTCATTTTAAAATACTATTTAGACAGTCGAATGTATTAACTTGCATAGCTTCTGATTAAATTAAAAGGTACATAAATCCTTGTTTAAATTCAGCAATTGCACAAAGTGATCTAGACTACTTTAACCATTCAACATGATCGTTCTTGTCAGACATCTGTGATGGTCACACCTGTTTAACAAACTTGCTCGCTTTGTACATACAGTAATAGACTTTAAAGTGTCTCTCACACAGGAAACATTGCCTTGGTCTAAAACCTAAAATGAGTGATTCATACAGTGAACATGACATCAGCTATTTACACAGATATTTGAATCCAGTTGCATCTTCTACTGAAAAACGAATCCTGCAAAATTGCTTTTGAACTGTTTTTACTTTTTCTTGGTATTCTGAATACGTTTTACAGAAACAATTCATACTGTAATTTGATTACATTACAAGTAGCCGTTTCACTGTAAAAGTCGATATGTGGTCATCATGTCTGAAGTCACAATGGGGTCGATTCAATTCGGCAACTTATGAATAGCGCCGGGAATTAGCTCCCGACGCTATTCAATTTAGCTGCTAGATACCCGCAATTGTCGGGAATTTTTCTCTCATCCCCAGGGGATGAGAGAAGAAACCCGACAAAAGTGCTGCCTCGCGGCCGGCGCAAGGCTGATTCTGTCGGGAATCAGCCTTGCGCCGTGTAGTTAAGTCGGAGAATGCCTGTTCTCCCGACAATTCAACCTGTTTAGTCTGCGAGAACGGGCCATCGCAGACTTAACTGGAGCTGAATTGAATAGCGTCGGGAGCTAATTCCCGGCGCTATTCATAAATTGCCGAATTGAATCGACCCCATTGTCAACATCTCAAAGGTCAAAGTCATAATGTCGAATGTTTAATATGTCAACACGTGAAATGTCAAAATATCGACAATAGAAATTCTAGGGGTGAGGGTTAAAATTGGGTGTCGATATTGTGAACATGTTGACATGCTGAGCATGTCTACATGTTGTCTGACAACATGTTGTTCCTGTCTATATAATGAATGTTGACACTGTGACCATTACTGTTTGTGTGTAACTTTGTAGAACAGTTGTCTTTGCATACAGTGCACATACAGTAATTTTGTGCCACTCATTTTGAGAGCTCTTATATGCTGGATCTGTAGATGTGACTACTCAGACACTGTTACATATGCATAGCCAGTGTGGTTGTTTTGGTCAAAATGACTCTGCATTGCCAGCCACAAGGAATCGTATCTGTCCGATGAAATCATGATGGGATTTGATTGGTAAGATATGAAAGTCTAGTTGTTTATTGACAATCTGTGTGTGTAGCGTCATTAGTCAGCTAGACTTAGTTCACATGTAGCCATTTCACTTGCCCTAGTTTGACTGAATATGTGTGTTTTTGCAGGATTTTTCATGTAGTTAAATGGCACAAGTCTCATCATATGGCTACTGTTGAAACTCAATGCATCAAGACATAGATGGTCAGTTCAAATTGGACCTGTAACCAACGGACAGCGGTCATCCTTTCTGTGGACTGAACAAATACAGTGGGGTTTGAAAGTTTGGTCACCCCAGGCAAAAATTAATTTTAATATGCAAAAAGAAGCCAAGGAAAGATGGAAAAATCTCCAAAAGGCATCAAATTACAGATTAGACATTCTTATAACATGTCAAAAAAAATTGATTTTATTTCCATCATTTACACTTTCAAAAGAACAGAAAACAAAAAATGGCGTCTGCAGAAGTTTGGGCACCCTGCAGAGTTAATACCTTGTACTGCCCCCTTTGGACAGCTGAGACCTGGCAGTGTCATGGATTGTTCTCAATCATCGTCTGGAAAGACCAGGTGATGTCAATCTCAAAGGTTTTAAAAGCACAGACTCATCTGACCTTGCTCCAACAATCAGCACCATGGGTTCCTCTAAGCAGTTGTGTAGAACACTGAAACTGAGAATAGTTGACGCTCACAAAGCAGGAGAAGGCTATAAGAAGATAGCAAAGCGTTATCAGATGCCCATATCCTCTGTTCGGAATGTAATTAAGAAATGGCAGTCATTAGGAACAGTGGTAGTTAAAGCAAGATCTGGAAGACCAAGAAAAATATCAGACAGAACAGCTAGCAGGATTGTGAGAAAAGCAAGTCAAAATCCACGTTTGACTGCACAATCCCTCCAGGAAGATCTGGCAGACACTGGAGTTGTGGTACACTATTCCAGTATAAAGAGATACTTGTACAAATATGGTCTTCATGGAAGAGTCATCAGAAGAAAACCTCTTCTACGTCCTCGCCACAAAAATCAGCGTTTGAAGTTTGCAAATGAACATATAGACAAGCCTGATGCATTTTGGAATAAAGTTCTGTGGACCGATGAGGTTAAAATTGAACTTTTTGGCCGGAATGAGCAAAGGTACGTTTGGAGAAGGAAGGGCACAGAATTTAATGAACAGAACCTGTTAAGCATGGGGGTGGATCAATCATGCTTTGAGGTTGTATTGCAGCCAGTGGCACAGGGAACATTTCACGAGTAGAAGGAAAAATGGATTCAATAAGATTCCAGCAAATTTTAGACGCTAACTTGATGCCATCTGTGAAAAAGCTGAAGTTAAAGAGAGGCTGGCTTCTACAAATGGATAATGATCCTAAACACACCTCAAAATCAAGAGGCGTAAACTGAAGGTTTTGCCATGGCCTTCACAATCTCCTGACCTCAACATAGTTGAAAATCTATGGATAGACCTTAAAAGAGCAGTGCGTTACAGACAGCCCAGGAATCTCAAAGAACTGGAAGACTTTTGTAAGGAAGAATGGGCTAAGATACCTCAAACAAGAATTGAAAGACTCATGGCTGGCTACAAAAAGCGTTTACAAGCTGTGATACTTGCCAAAGGGGGCAGTACAAGGTATTAACTCTGCAGGGTGCCCAAACTTTTGCAGACGCCATTTTTTGTTTTCTGTTCTTTTGAAAGTGTAAATGATGGAAATAAAATCAAACTTTTTTTGACATGTTATAAGAATGTCTAATCTGTAATTTGATGCCTTTTGGAGATTTTTCCATCTTTCCTTGGCTTCTTTTTGCACATTAAAATTAATTTTTGCCTGGGGTGCCCAAACTTGCAAACTCCACGGTATGCAGATTATAATTTTACTAGGAGCTGATGACATCTCTGAGATATCATGCTGGCTATTGGTTCTGCCCTCTACATGGCTTTCTTTACCTTGTGTCCATGATGGGTCTACTTTTCAGTTGAACATTTTATTTATTTTATTTTTTTAAATGCGTAGCGTTATTTCTTTTTAACATTGTGCTTTTTGTTTATCCAATTGGTCTTGAAAATTGAAAAAAAATTGCTGGTGAAATGCTCAGGGAATGGAAAGCAGAATATGCTCATACATGATAGTAACTTGTAGATGTTTAGTTCCTATTTGAATGAGAGTAATAGGGCAGATGTATTAAACCTGGAGAAGGGATAAAGAAATAATAAAGCAGTGATAAGTGCAAGGTGATAACGCGCCAGCCAACTCCTAACTGTCTTTTTCAAATCCGTAATGATTGCAGCACGTGCATCACTGTGTGATTTTCTTTAATAAACCCCACTAGCGGCGAAGTGTCTGCGGATGACATTTTCACCTTTTTTCTTTTTTAAGCTCTTGTGGGAAGTATATAAACATGACAATAATCAAATTCCCACAATGGCCCTAACTGTGTGGAGTTTGTATATTCTCCCTCTGCTTACGTTGGTTTCCACAATCCAAAAATTAGATGGGCCCAGTGGATTTTACAGATGTAGCCATGCTCATCTCAGCATGCTGCAATACTTAATTCCCATTAAAGGAATTACTGAAGCGATCGTCATATGCGAATATTTGCAGCCTGGCAAGCCCGATATTTTTTTTTTTTTTTTAAGGCCAAATCCGCCCTGCCCTTTCTACGGCACCCTGCTAAAACAGCCGCCTGCTTCGTTCCCCCCCAGTGTGTAAAGATTAGTGATGTGCACCGGAAATTCTTCGAGTTTTGGTTTTGGGTTCGGTTCCGCGGCCGTGTTTTGGGTTCGAACGCGTTTTGGCAAAACCTCACCGAATTTTTTTTGTCGGATTCGGGTGTGTTTTGGATTCGGGTGTTTTTTTCAAAAAACCCTAAAAAACAGCTTAAATCATAGAATTTGGGGGTCATTTTGATCCCATAGTATTATTAACCTCAATAACCATAATTTCCACTCATTTCCAGTCTATTCTGAACACCTCACACCTCACAATATTATTTTTAGTCCTAAAATTTGCACAGAGGTCGCTGGATGGCTAAGCTAAGCGACACAAGTGGCCGACACAAACACCTGGCCCATCTAGGAGTGGCACTGCAGTGTCACGCAGGATGGCCCTTCAAAAAAATACTCCCCAAACAGCACATGACGCAAAGAAAAAAAGAGGCGCAATGAGGTAGCTGTGTGACTAAGCTAAGCGACCCTAGTGGCCGACACAAACACCTGGCCCATCTAGGAGTGGCACTGCAGTGTCACGCAGGATGGCCCTTCAAAAAAATACTCCCCAAACAGCACATGACGCAAAGAAAAAAAGAGGCGCAATGAGGTAGCTGTGTGACTAAGCTAAGCGACCCTAGTGGCCGACACAAACACCTGGCCCATCTAGGAGTGGCACTGCAGTGTCACGCAGGATGGCCCTTCAAAAAAATACTCCCCAAACAGCACATGACGCAAAGAAAAAAAGAGGCGCAATGAGGTAGCTGTGTGACTAAGCTAAGCGACCCTAGTGGCCGACACAAACACCTGGCCCATCTAGGAGTGGCACTGCAGTGTCACGCAGGATGGCCCTTCAAAAAAATACTCCCCAAACAGCACATGACGCAAAGAAAAAAAGATGCGCAATGAGGTAGCTGTGTGACTAAGCTAAGCGACCCTAGTGGCCGACACAAACATCTGGCCCATCTAGGAGTGGCACTGCAGTGTCACGCAGGATGGCCCTTCAAAAAAATACTCCCCAAACAGCACAAGACGCAAAGAAAAAAAGAGGCGCAATGAGGTAGCTGTGTGACTAAGCTAAGCGACCCTAGTGGCTGACACAAACACCTGGCCCATCTAGGAGTGGCACTGCAGTGTCACGCAGGATGGCCCTTCAAAAAAATACTCCCCAAACAGCACATGACGCAAAGAATCTTGATCTTTCCCTATTTTTTTAACCTCCACATTTTTGTTCTCCATATTTTAATGCGCACAACTAAAAGCCACCACAGGTATACAATGTAGATGGATGGATAGTATAGTATTATATTACTTATGGACGACGAGTGACGACACAGAGGTAGGTACAGCCGTGGCCTACCGTACTGCTTATATATATATATATAATATACTGTATAATAATAATAATAACGGACCTGGTGGACACTGTCAGCAGACTGCTAAACTAGTATGAAGAAAAAAAAAACCACCACAGGTATACAATGTAGATGGATGGATAGTATAGTATTATATTACTTATGGACGACGAGTGCACTGACGACACAGAGGTAGGTACAGCCGTGGCCTACCGTACTGCTATATATTGATAATGCTGATTTTGATTACCTTTATAACCTTCACAATAATGGGTAAGAGACACAGTACGCAATTGGCGTATGGGGTATCGTAAGGGTACGAGTTTAGCGTAGCATACGCTCGGCCGTGATCGAGACGCACATGCGGCACGCTCGCTCACAGCTTACGCTTGGTTGGTGTCGAGCACGCTATAGGCGAGCGACTACCGTAATGCTACGCTACCAGCGTAGCGGACGCTCGAGACCACGAAGAGATCACGAGCGGCGCAGACGCTCACAAGATGACAATCAGTAAACCTTGAATGTTACACACAGAAAGGATACTCTTATACTGTAAACCTTGTACTGAAACACTGTAGCGATATAACGCTGCTTAACCTTGTTAATACTAAAGCTGTTTGAGCGATCGAGACGCTCCTATTACCCTCTGCAATATAATGAACACACGATACTGTGCTAAGGATCCAACACCTTTACTAACAAGCTTTTAGTTATATCGAAAAGGGGTAAAACAGTTTACAAGTCATACACTACATGCTAACATATAATTCTAACAGAATATCTAGACAGAAATATACAATAACGTTACAATCTTATACTAAACAGAGAGAGAGAGAATGTGGCCAATACAAACAAAGAGCGAGATGATTACAGAGAATTACTTACACACACTGGGAATGATCGCAGCGCAGCCTGGTACCAGCTCCGAGTTAGTCAATTTGAAAACCGTTTGTGGAGAGTGGGGGAGCTGCCCAGGCTGGCTGATCTTATATACACTGAGTACAGTATACTACAAAGGGACCTATAATCTCATTGTTCATTGGACACAGGAATGTCTCCTCGCATCATAACAAAAGGTCATAGGTTAGTTTGAACAGGTGGGCTGTGACTATTTCAAACTGCTCAGGTGGGTGGGAATCTGAAGATTCCCGCCGCATGGGTAATGAATCGCAAATATATGAAATGTCCAGAATCTACTAATGGCCATAACTATACGCAGGAGCGATTAATCTTTACCTAACCAACACCGGATTGTAGCTATTAAAATGTTCTTTAGTTAGGTACCAGACACAGCTGTTCAAACCCTGTCTGACCCTTCGTACCATACAAAGAGGAATTCCTCTGTCCAGCGACCATTTACATTAAACAAACTTACAGTCATTATTAAGGGGAACATTATCTATAAAACATACTATTTGGTGTTATTATTTAACGATTGAGTCGCCCGCTAGACGCACACAAACTCTACCATAAATGCACATACCACGCGCTCGAGTGCATGGCCGAGGCGCCATCACGCGGCTGCGAGTATCCGCACGCACGGGAGAGAATGTGCACGTGCAGCAGGCACGCGCATGAGGTGAATATATGGCAACGTGCAGCGTGATATTTTTCTGACTTTGACAATATATATATATATAATATACTGTATAATAATAATAATGGACCTGGTGGACACTGTCAGCAGACTGCTAAACTAGTATGAAGAAAAAAAAAAACCACCACAGGCATACAATGTAGATGGGTGGATAGTATAGTATTATATTACTTATGGACGACGAGTGCACTGACGACACAGAGGTAGGTACATCCGTGGCCTACTGTACTGCTACATATATATATATATATATTATACTGTATAATAATAATAAAAACGGACCTGGTGGACACTGTCAGCAGACTGCTAAACTAGTATGAAGAAAAAAAAAACCACCACAGGTATACAATGTAGATGGATGGATAGTATTATATTACTTATGGACGACGAGTGCACTGACGACACAGAGGTAGGTACAGCCGTGGCATACCGTACTGCTATATATATATATATATATATATATATATATATATATATATATATATATTATATTATACTGTATAATAATAATAACGGACCTGGTGGACACTGTCAGCAGACTGCTAAACTAGTATGAAGAAAAAAAAAGCCACCACAGGAGTGTTTTTCAGGCAGACAAACGTATACTGGACTGGTGGTCACTGTCAGCAAAACTGTGCACTGTACTCCTGCTATAACTGCTCCCCAGTCCCCACAATTAGGCAGTGTGAGCAGTGCACTCAGCAGAGATATATGCAGCAGTGCAGCACACTGAATGAGCACAGATATGGTGGAGCGTTTTTTTTCAGGCAGAGAAACAACGGATTAAACTCACTGGTGGTATAATCAAAACCCTGCACTGTACTCCCTAACAGCTGCTCCCCGTCCCCAATCCTCCCCACAATTATAACTAAGTCACTCAGTCTTTTCTACTATAACGGAGAGGACGCCAGCCACGTCCTCTCCCTATCAATCTCAATGCACGTGTGAAAATGGCGGCGACGCGCGGCTCCTTATATAGAATCCGAATCTCGCGAGAATCCGACAGCGGGATGATGACGTTCGGGCGCGCTCGGGTTAACCGAGCAAGGCGGGAGGATCCGAGTCGCTCGGACCCGTGAAAAAAAAAATGAAGTTCGGGCGGGTTCGGATCCCGAGGATCCGAACCCGCTCATCGCTAGTAAAGATACCGTGTGCATGCACACGGCATCCATTCACGCTGTGGGAGCGAGCTTGGGGGAAGCGGGTGCTGGGCATGTCCCCAACAGTGACGCCAACTGCCGCCTACGTCCCCTGTAATAACATCTGTGGGTCGCACCGCCCACTTCAATGACCATGCCCCCTATTTTGCGTGACCATGCCACTTTTCGGGGCGCATGCGCACACATATGCCCCCCTCCCTTGCTTGTGTTTTACAGTAGAGCTTGTCAGACAGCCAGGAGTCCTATTCCTTTTAAGGTTTTTAATACCTTTGCTGTATTCTGTAAAACCATTAACCCTTAGTGCTGACTTTTAAATTTGTTTTTACTAGTGTGTTCTTAACAACATTAAAAGAATACAAATTGGTATGGAAATGAAACCTACTGGGTACAATTACCCCTTAACAAAATCACTGTGTTTTCAGATAACCTTATTAACAATTAAACAGTACTGTTTTATATGTATATTCCAAATCTTATAATGAATTAAAAAAATATTGAATCAAATAAAACACAATGTCATATGAATATACTGTACATATATTTAATATGCTACAGAAGGTATATTTCACCCTTGATAACTGTTACCAGTGCTCTTATTCTAACTTTGTTTTACAGATTTTGGATGATGCTACAATAACCGGAATGGAATATATGCCATAGCTAAATTAGGGTTTTGTTTGGCTGAGAAGCTTCTAAACCAACATGACAAACTTTAAAAGGCTGGTCTTGGGCCAGCGATTTATACACTGGAAACTTGGGGCAGTGACTCTTATTTTTATGGGGTTTGTGTATTTAATACAAAAAGAAGTAGTGGACAGAGAGATGGACGAGCTTGCGGCACAGGGAGGCTCGCTCGTAAAGAGGAAAAAAATGTTGGACATGGTGATGGAGGCTGTAAATAATATTAAAGACGCTGTGCCAAAAATGCAGATTAAAGCACCAGAAAAACAGCATGATAATAAAGACGAGAGACGGTGTTTGCCAGGATATTATACTGCAGCCGAACTAAAGCCTTATCTTGACCGTCCACCTTTGGACCCTAATGCACCGGGAGCATCTGGAAAACCATTTAAAGTTGACAAACTGTCACCTGAGGAGGAGAAAGAGCGAGAAGAAGGAGAAAAGAAACATTGTTTTAATCTTTTTGCTAGTGATAGAATTTCATTACACCGAGACCTTGGACCTGATACAAGGCCCCCAGAGTACGTATTTGTCTTTATCTTGTTACACACTTGTACACAATAATCTCCTGCTGTCAGACTAGGGGATAAACATGACAACGTAAGGGAACAACTAATATACCCTACACAGGGACCGATTGCCGGCCGAGGTGGCCGATAGATGCCCCGGTGAAGGGAGGAGTGAAGTCTCTTCACTTCCTCCGTCACCCGGCCCCATAGCCCTGCATGCTAATATGTATGAGAGTGCCCATATTGGCTTGCATGCATAAACGAGCCGGCACCGGATATGAACGAGTGCAAGCTGCGCATCGTTCATCGTAGGTGCATACACACTGAAAGATATGAACGAGATCTCGTTCATTAATGAATGAGATCGTTCATATCTTTCAGTGTAATCAGCCAGTGTGTAGGGCCCATAACAAGTATACTATCTGCTTGCCATTGGTCCTTCCTAAATCAGACTTAATGTTTCAATAAAACATAAACGCACCTGTAAGAATACAGAAATATGGAAAGACTTGTCTATTCACATTAACGTGTTAATATTTTTCTTTCTGCAATATGACTTCTGCCCATACATTTTCCTGATTAAATAGAGGCCCAACACTACACCAGATAATGTTTTTTGTGTGTCTTTTTATGTTTTGCCCATTGTCTTTTACTGAAAATTGCTTTAAAGTGACACTGTGTAGAGAAGAGATCTGAAACAATGGTGTTCTCAAGGCTTCGCAAAGGAACACTATGTAAATGGTATATAATGTCTCTATATAGATAAGAGGGAGGGTGTCTTGCATTTGTTGTGCAGCTTTTATGGGATGACTGTTTAGAAACTTTGTTTTATGTATTTTTTTTTTATTACTTCACCTAGTTTTATTAATAGTGTTAGCCCACCTGCTTGCAGACCAGCGCGTTTTATACAGTTCAGTTTTGCACTGAATTCTGTTCCTCATAATTCGCTTTTCTCCTGTCAATGTTGGTGTAATGATGACATGTATAACATAGGGGTTGGATATTATTTCACTAGAGGTGTGGTTAGGGTCAGAAAGTAATGTGACAGCGGTCAAAGATGTGGATACATCACCTTGGGTTATTCACAATAACTGTGCCTAGCATTATATGTTGTGTTAGGTCCATTAGAGCACAGCAAAGGTTCAGTGAGTGTCCCTTTAGCCAAAAGTTTCCCATAATTCAGTTCAGTTACCCGCAAGTCCCCTTGTGGCATAAGTAAGTGCGGCTATATTGCTCGCTTACAGTACCTTTGGACTCACAGATTTTTGTTCTTAACCCCATAGGCTTGTGTACAAGAATCTGAGTTGGGGCAAAATCTGGTCATGAGGGGGAGCGAGTTGAGGTTTTGTTGACATTGTTTCACTTGATTGCTGTGTAAGGCAGTTGTTGATACACAATGTACAGTACATGATCACACTGCCACCTTAAAACAGAAATTCCCTAGTAGTTTAGGCCATTTTATAAATTTTATATATATATATATATATATATATATATATATATATATATATATATAGATATATATATATATATAGATATATATATATATATATATATATATAGATATATATATATAGATATATATATATATATATATATAGATATATATATATAGATATATATATATATATATAGATTTATATTACAACGTCAGTGTTTTTTACATAATTGTTTACGGTTACTTATTTGTAATTTATACTTATTATATTTTCCAGGTGCATTGAACAAAAGTTTAAGCGATGTCCACCTCTGCCCACAACAAGCATCATTACTGTGTTCCACAATGAAGCCTGGTCCACTCTGCTCCGCACTGTATACAGCGTCATGTACACCTCTCCTGCCATCCTCCTCAAGGACATTATTATGGTGGACGACGCCAGTACAGATGGTAAACTGGGGGATATAAGATGTCCAGTTTAAAGATAAACATTATTTTGGAAAGAAAATAAAACGGGGTATTGAAAGGGTTAATGCAGTTGCAGTTTTACTTGCTGCTGTCAATGGAAAGTTGGTATGTAAGCAGGCCTACAAAAGTGAACAGTAGCTGCACTTACCTGCAGGGATGCTTTTAATACAGCATTCAAAGTTGAACTTGTTCCAAACATAAGTACTAGCTACCTACACCAATTCTTCCCTATATAACAGATGAATGCTCTGGTGTCTTTTCATACGGAAATCCATTCTATGCTCTACTTTACTAGTAGACTGGTAAAAGTCTTGTTTTGCACCTGACATGGAGTATGAGCTGTGCAGGATACTGCTTGGAGTATCCCACTGGCCTCCATATTTCCTCCCCAAGCTGTTTCCTTTCTTTTCTTTTTTACCTCCTTTGCCTCCATGTTGCCCACCAAATAACGGAGGGCCTGATTCATACATGTATGCTAATGAAGCTGCAAGTGCGATTCCCAACGCAACTGCAGATATCCGCAAGAGAAGCAGCCACCCAGAAATGAAAGACACCCACAGGAGCTACTGCAACTCATTCGCAGATTGCATACACATACGCAGCCTATATACAAGAACAAGGAACATCAGGTAGACTGATGGCTACTTGAAGTGTAGACTTATGGCTTCACAGATTGGACCCAGCAGTAATCACAAAGCCTCCACGTTTTTGCATATGAAGGCTTGCAACTGATGTCAGATACATGCCCCAAAAATGGCCAAGATACACCTGTGTTTTAAAAACCACTCCCCTCTTATTCCATATCAACACACCTAAACGGTCCTTTCCTGTCAATCACTTTTTGAAGGAGTCCTTGTTGCGTGCGGGTTTGTAGCGACACCTTGAGTCATGCATAATGCGACCACAGCACATGCGCAATCTGCCTATAAACGCTCAGATCCATGGAACATTGACTTTGCATACTTCTCTGAATCAGGCCCTGAATCACTAGAATGATTGGCAGAGTCCATGTCATAGTAGCTTCTCCGATTCAATTGGTGTCCCTATAATAAACAAGGACCAAAGTCCTACGTCAGTGGTCTCCAACTTTAAGTGGGGAGTGAGCTATTAAAAAAAAAAAAAAAAATTAAACCTAAAAAGCACTAAAAAATTTTGCCAAAAAATATGTCTAATAACCAAAAAAATTGAAGGTCTTTTAAAGAAATTGAAATCAATGTTTCACAGAAAAATAACAATGGATTTAATTAATACAGTGATATTGTTGCTATGCTCGTGATACATTATGCCACACACTAATGCCCGTGATACATTATGCCACACACCACAATGCCCCTGACACATTATACCACACACCGCAATGCCCGTGATGCATTATGCCACACACTGTAATGCCCGTGATACAGTACATTATGGCACACACCACAATGCCCATGACATATTATACCACACACCGCAATACCCCTGACACATTATGCCACACACCATAATGCCTGTGACACATTATGACACCCCCCGCAATGCCAGTGATACACTATGCCACACACCGTAATGGCCATTATACATTATGCCCCACAATAAGGCTTCTAATTACTTTTAAAGTACCTGCTCATTGTTAGGGGTTTCATGCGCTGGGTTCCATGCTCGTTGCTAGGGGTTTCATACTGTGGGTGTCATAATTGTTGCCAGGGGTTTCATGCTCTGGGTGTCAAACTCATTGTTAGGGGTGTCATGCTCTTGCTGCCAGGGATGTCAGGCTCTGGGTGTAATGCGCATTGCCACGTGTTTCAGGCTCTGGGTGTAATGCGCATTTCCACGTGTTTCAGGCTCTGGGTGTAATGCTCGTTGACAGGGGTGTCAGGCTCTCGGTGTAATGCTCATTTCCACAGGTTTCAGAATCTGAGTGTAATGCGCGTTGATAAGGGTTTTAGGCTCTGGGTGCAATTTCTCGTTGTCAGGGGTGTCAGGGCAGAAGATGCAGCTTTGCTGAAAGCTGCATCTTCTCCCCGTGCTAAGTGCTCCCCACACTTCCGGGTAGCGCTATAGTGCTGTGATCCAAGTCAGACACTAGAGGTCAAGTATGTCCTCTAGCATTTTCTAGCTCCGAGACGGAGAAGTGCCCCGGGCGGATGGTCTCAGGGGAGTCAAACGAGGACTTCTCCTGAGGCTGGGCTGGGGGTCGAGCTACCTGGATTGTGGAGGTGAGTGACGGGTTGGCGACCGCTGTCCTATGTTTTTTGAGTATTGGCACTTGCTCTGCATCCATGCCCCATGCAGCATGAAAATTGTCAGTCCCTCTTGCACAGTATAATAAT